>NW_009618595.1:727-927 GCF_000690535.1 Cariama cristata | reverse complement strand
GACCCTTCGCCTGCGCCCACTGCGGCAAACGCTTCAGCCAGAGCTCAGCACTGGCGCTGCACCGGCGCGGTCACACCGGTGAGCGGCCCCACGCCTGCACAGACTGCGGCAAAGCCTTCGCTGTTGCCTCACACCTGGCCGCTCACCGCCGCATCCACAACGGGGAGCAACCCTGCCCCTGCCCACGCTGCGGCAAACGC
>NW_009618595.1:399-605 GCF_000690535.1 Cariama cristata | reverse complement strand
AGGAATCCCCTTAACTCTGCTGGTCACCGCAGGGACCTCAGGGAGCCACCACCAGCACTCTGGCCTTGTCACTCACTGATGGGGACACAAGTAGCCCTCAGGGACACTGAAACAGGCACCGGATGTCACCGAATCTGCCACTGAGCACCCCATGGCCACCAAAACGCAGAGATTGGAGAATCCCCTTAACTCTGCCCATACTGGTG
>NW_009618595.1:0-311 GCF_000690535.1 Cariama cristata | reverse complement strand
GTGCCAGCTTCCACCGAGTCCACTGCCAGGAGCCTCAAAGGACCCTAAAATACAAACATCGGGAATCCCCTTAACTCTGCCCATTGCTGTGGGGACTTCAGGGGGCCACTGCCAGCACCCCAGCCTCGTCACCCACCAGTGGGGACACAAGTAGCCTTTGGGGACACCGAAACGGGCACCAGGTGTCACCAAATCTGCCTCCGGGCAACGCCATGGCCACCAAAACGCAGAGATTGGAGAATCGCCTTAACTCGAGACCCCCCAAATTCAGCTCTGGACACCTCCCTGCAGCCTCTGGAAACTGAACACCC
>NW_009618594.1:0-822 GCF_000690535.1 Cariama cristata | reverse complement strand
AGTGGCGCCCAGGCCAAGCTTTTCCTCAGCACCAGCCTGTGCTGGGAGGGACGGGGTTGCCTGTGCCTTGCCCTTCTCGCCCCCATAGCTCTCCTCAGGCAGTAACAGCTGACACGAGGGGCTGAGCCTGCCCCATGGCCTGGGCATCCTTGGGGCAGGCCCCCGCTGGGCAGAAAACCCCTGCTACCCATGCTGGGTCTTTGCGTCAGGTTTATGGCCTGACCTGAGGGCTGCAGCAGGTGGAGTCTTCCCAGCTGAGTGAGAGCCACTGCTGTGCCAGCTGTGTTCCGCAGGCTTCTCTGGGAACAGCTGCCTGCTCCGTGGTGCCGATTTTCCTGTGAATACCATGTGTGCTGGCTGACTGCAGGACACCTGTGACACCAGTTCAGCACGCTTTGCTCAAGTCCAGCATCACAGGCAGCACTGAAACCAGGGGGACTGTGGAGCCAGGCTGGTGCATGGCCTGAGCAGCAGTGCAGGGAGCATCTCCATGCTTTATGAGGAGGAGCAGAGCAGGAAGCAGGAGGGGGACCGTTTGTGCTGCTGCTGACCACATGTCCCTGGGGGCTCGGAGACTTGCGTAACTTTACCTTCCAGTTGTGCTGGGTTTTGGGGCACAGCATCATTCCCTGCATTGCCACCTCACCCCAACAATGGGGGATGCAGCTGCCAGGGAGAGTCTACTGAAGTCTTACCCCCCCACCCCCCCCCAAAGTGGCTATTTTCAGGGCAGTGTTGGTTGTGGTATAAGTAGTACAAAAGCATCATGTTAACAAGGCTTTTCTGCGCCCAATGCAATGTCTGAGCATGCTCAAGGCAGAG
>NW_009618593.1:5988-7197 GCF_000690535.1 Cariama cristata | reverse complement strand
GCGGGAGCTGGCCGCTACAGCTGGGTGTCCCCCTGCACCGCGCAGGGTGAGGTAGGGTTTTGGAGACATGTGTTGCAAGGAGGGGTGAAGCCCTTCGGTGGCTTGGCAAAGAGGTGGGACTGCAGATGGTCAGATCCTTCTAAATGTTTGTGGGGGGAAGGAGCCTGCCCTGGGTGGAAGCAGTTCCCCACGTTTGAGGTGAGGGCTGTGAGACCCTGCCTCTCCTCCCTGCTCATCAGGTCTCTTCTGCACTGCGACAGGTACATCATGACAAGCGGCCGGACTATGGAGTCCACCAAGGAGTTCTTCCTGAAGCATCACTATTTTGGCTTGAAGAAGGAAAATGTCATCTTCTTCCAGCAGGGCATGCTGCCTGCCCTGGGATTTGATGGGAAAATCCTGCTGGAGGAGAAGGGCAAGATTGCTATGGCACCAGGTCGGTGGCTGGGAGCTGGCGGAGGGTTGTGTGGGGGCAAGACATGGTGCTGAGGACAAGCTTTTGGAGCTGGAGCCTGCGTAGGGCAGTCTTGCAGCATGACGTGGCCCACGGGTGACGCAGGCTGGGAGGTGTCCGTCTTGGCGGGGAGGACCAGGGTGGGGTATGGCTGGGCCAGTGGCCCTCCACCCTGGCTCTCTGGGGAAGGAGGATGAGCATGGGCAGCTGACAGGACAGCCAGGTGTTGCTCTGGTCCCAATGGTTTGTCCCCTCTGCAGATGGCAACGGGGGCCTGTACCGGGCCCTGGGGGCACACGGCATCATGGAGGACATGGAGCGGAGGGGCGTGCAGAGTGTCCATGTCTACTGCGTGGACAACATCCTGGTGAAAGTGGCTGACCCCAGGTTCATCGGGTTCTGCTTGGAGAAGGGAGCAGACTGCGGGGCCAAGGTATGGTTTTGGGGGTGGGCAGGCACCGCTTCCCTGGAGCAGGGTAGGATCTGTCCTACTCCTTGCCTGGCTTCCCTGAATCCTCACCCTTCCTTCGCTGGGTTGTCACAGTCAGGAAGGGATAGCTAAGCACCGGGAGCTCGTGGTTGCTGCCAGAGTCCCACCCGCCTCTCAGGTTTGGCATCCTGGGGGATGTGGGGCATCGCTGGCCTGTGCCTAGCGCTGCTCCTCTCCTACCTTGCACGGGGACGTGGCACTGACAGCCCCAGGCCTCACAGGTCCCCGAGTCACTGGGGCTGAGAGCTACCGGGGAGCCCCATGG
>NW_009618593.1:0-5927 GCF_000690535.1 Cariama cristata | reverse complement strand
AGCTGTTGTCCGGGCGGCTGCGGGAAGTACGGGCAGCTGGGATCCCTGCCGCGGGCTGCCAGCTGTCCTCAGCCATGACGTCCTAGGCACCAGACCAGGACACGGTAGGTGCAGCTGACTGCTGACGCTGAGAGCCCAGCCCTGTGTCTCACGGGTAGGATGTTGCACACCCAAAGCTTTACTTAAAGGCTGGATTGGCAGCCAAAGGGACTGCATGCTCGTGATTGTATTTGTGTTGGGCTCAGCTCTGGCAAACAGGTGAGAGGGCTTTC
The DNA here is from genome assembly GCF_000690535.1 of Cariama cristata. Taxonomy (NCBI): domain Eukaryota; kingdom Metazoa; phylum Chordata; class Aves; order Cariamiformes; family Cariamidae; genus Cariama; species Cariama cristata. The sequence continues at coordinate 5,655 of NW_009618593.1, read as the reverse complement.
TGGCCTTGAAACTTTCAGAGAGCAAACTGGGAAAAGGAAAGCAGTTCCTCCTCCTGGCCTGAGAGAGAGAAGGAGGAAATAAACCCTAGCATGCAGAAAGGAGAAAGCCCTGTGTCCCTTGGCGCTGCCCTGCTGTGGTGGCAGCAATGGGTAGGGATTTTCGGGGGGCGGTCTGTGGGTGGGTGTGGGGGGTGCAAGGAAGAGGAGGGAGGTCAGGTGTAGGGGAATGGCTCTGCTGAGCCAACAGCCTCTTCCCACTTGTGTGCAGCAAGCTGGCTGTTTATGTGCGGGCTGGGTGCTAGAAATATCCATGCCCTCTGCCAGCCACGCGTGCGCTTGGTACCAGATCTTGTCCACATCCTCTGGGTGTGCCTGACACCCTATCACCCAGCCCTGCCATCTCACCGTCCTCCGGTCACTGTTGTCAGAAGCACTTGGGAGGGGAGGGCTCCAGCATCCCTATCCCTGCACTATCCCTGCTGTCCTGCACAGGAAAACACCTCCACAGGAGCTGCAAGATACAAGGGAGTGTATTTGAAGTGCAGGGCTTTGGGGATCTTTCCCTGACAGTGCTTCCATTGGGCAGGTGGTGGAGAAGACCAACCCCACGGAGCCGGTCGGTGTGGTGTGCCGAGTGGATGGTGTCTACCAGGTGGTGGAGTACAGCGAGATTTCCCTGGCCACTGCCCAGAAACGAGGTCCGGATGGGCGGCTGCTCTTCAACGCGGGCAACATTGCCAATCACTACTTCACCACCGCCTTCCTGAAAGATGTAGTGAAGTAAGGGCCTGCTGGGGTGCCGGAGGAGGAGTGCCAGTGCCGAGTGGAGCCGGCTGCCCAGCCGCCTGCACCTTGCTTTCCGCTGGTTGATCTCCGGCTGTTTGCAGGTGTGATGGGATGAGGCCCGTGGGGTCTGGTCCCTGGCCCCTGCACACGTGGCCTGACCTCCCTGCACCGTCCCTTCCTTGAGATAAGGTTTTCTCCAGGCATTGCTGGTCGATGGTACCAGAGCACAAGCATGCAGGGCCATCCTCTCCTGGCTGCCGTGGGGACGAGCAGCCCACACCTTGGGACAGCTGGGGATCAGGGCAGAGCTGCCGTCCTGCCACAGCAGTGTCTGAGCCGGGGGCTGGAGACTGGCCTTGCTCAGATGAGTGACATCTCTTTCTTGGCCCATTGCAGCACTTACGAACCACGGCTGCAGCACCATGTAGCCGAGAAGAAGATCCCACACGTGGACATCGTTACAGGGCAGCTGATCCAACCCGAGAAACCCAATGGGATCAAGATGGAAAAGTTTGTCTTTGACATCTTCCAGTTTTCCAAGTATGTCCTTTTCTCTCTGTGGGTAGCAGGCTGCTGGCTCTCCCTTGGGCAGCCCTGAGATCCTCTCGGGGGCGTGTCAGGGCTGCGTCCGCTGGCAATGCCCCGGGATTGGGACAGGATGCCAGTTCCTGTGCTGTTCAGCAGCAGTGGACGATTGTGCCCTGAGATGAGCAGGGACGCGAGAAGCAGGAGGGGACGGATGCTGCGTGCCTCTTGCTTGGCTGAGCCCTGTTCCTGGGCCAGAGAAGCACCTGCTGACCCTGCAGCCCAGGTCCTCCCCTCGCTCCTTTGTGGCTGCGAGGACAACCCGTGGGTGTGGGTGGGGGGCGGCCGTGACCCCAGCTCAGCCACCCTGGCAGGGGAGAAGCCGAAGTGACAGAGAGCAGCCGTGTTTCCCAAAGCTGACCCTCCCATCCCCTGCTCCCCTCCCCAGGAAGTTTGTGGTGTACGAGGTGCTGCGTGAGGACGAATTTTCTCCCCTGAAGAACGCGGACAGCCAGAACGGGAAGGACAACCCCACCACAGCCCGACACGCCTTGATGTCCCTGCACCACTGCTGGGTTCTCAATGCGGGGGGGCACTTTGTGGACGAAAATGGCAGACGCATCCCTGCCATCCCTCGGTGAGTTGCTGCTCCCAGCACTCCTGCCTCTTTTTTGGCTGGGTATAAAGCACCAGGCAGTCCTCAGCCCTTCTCCATTTCAGCGCTCCTGAAACTAGCGTTCGCTGGAGTGACCAACTGTGGGTCCCTTCTCCAAGGTGGTCCCTGGGGCAGAGCCAGCTGTAGGCTGGGCAGTGCTGCAGGAGGGACACTTGCTCGGTCCACAGGAGCTTTCCTCTTTGATTCAATGCCTGTGAACCGAATCCTGCCGGTCTCCACTGCACAGCTGAGGTTGCCTGTGCAGGAGGGAGGTGGCTTCCTAAAACCTAAGCACACCAGCAGATCCGTGCAGCAGCCAGGCTGGGATCACAGCATCCCTTGACCGAGAAACCTCCCGCTGCCCCTATTTGGAGAACAGCAAACCCCAGACTTGTTCTTATCTGGTTTTTTCCCCACCCTTGCTAACCCTTGTTTATTCCCACGTAGCGTCACAAATGGAAGGTCAGATGCCACCCCAGCAGATGTCAATGACAAGTAACTATACCGTGCAGCGTGCATGGTGGCGGGGCTGTGCTTAGGTACTAACGGGCTGTTGGCGAAGCAGCGTGCCAGGCTGTGGTGGCTGCCATGGGTGCGTGCTGGTGAGCAGGTGCCCGTAGTGACTAACGGTGCCGGGGGGGCTCGGGGCCGCATGCTGGGAGCGGGGCATGTCTCACTACAGGACCCTGCGGATGCCGCTTCTCACGGTGGCGGGCGGTAGTAGGCTACGTCTGCTCCCTCCTGGGCTCCTTTCCGCAGAGGCAGCCGGTGGGGATCACGGGAAGGGGTCTTGTGGCATTGGTACAGACGCAGGGCAGCAGACAGCCCGCCGCTGACTGCACGCAGCCCCCAAAGGTCACCCCGAAGGCGGGAATGCTGTTGGGAAACACGCTGGCGTGTCCCTTCGATGACACTCCCCTCGTGGTCACGCCACGACGTAGCACAGCCTGGACTGATCCTGACTGGTCCCAGGGCTGGAGACGGCTGACGTCTCCTGGTGTCCGCCAGGCGTCCAGGCAGATTGAAATGGGATTAAAAACATTAAGTAAACGTCAAGCAGGCTTTGATGTAGCATGTGCAAATCTCAGCGTAGGTGACCAGCTGTGCTTTGTGTGACTTCAGCTCTTGAGTGTTGAAGATCCAGACCATGACACCAGGGAAAGGCCCTGGCTCAAGGCTTGAAAGTTTACAGAAGTAAACGGGAAAGTTGATAGAAGCGTTAAAGCAACTTCTGTAATAGCAGCGTGTCCTTCTGTAGGCACAGGGCATGTCTGTACGGCTGGGACTGAGGGCTGGTGAGTGTAAAGGACTTGTGGGCTAAGCAAGCTTGTTATCTTCCCCGTCCTGCTTCAGGAGAAGTTGTGTCTTCTGGTACTTTCTGGTGGGATGCACCTAGGGTCTCTGTCTTTAATTCAAGACTCCAGGTACCTGCGGGCTTATAACTAGGCCATCACACTAGTTATGATGTAAGATAAAGGATGCACTTTATCCTACATTTGTCCTTCATTGCCAGTTAATGGCAATTCTTTTTTTTTTTTTTTTTTGAAATAATTATCTTGGAACAAATCCAACTCTAAGGCAAACAGGAGTGCATGGGCTGGGTTAGGACAGGTGAGTTTTATTTACTCACAGCTGGGACGGGAGAGGGCTGAGCAAGTGCATGGCAGCAGGGACAAGCTTCGACCTGGGCGAAGGGAGCGTTGTCACAGATGACGTCCTACGATGTCTGTCTGGCTGTGGTGGCAAGCGGGTGTGAAGGGGCACCCAGGGTTGCTGCCCGTCTTCCTCGGAGGCTCCGCACGGCTGCACCCCGTGGCCAGGCTTACATGCCGGCTGGATCCAGGGAACACCCAGGGGTGGCACAAAGGTTGGTGACAGCAGGAGCGGGGTCCAGGGACCCCAGACAGTGCTGCTGCGGCTGTTTTTGGGGCCAGGTGGTGGCAGGCAGCGCTGGTGTGGGTCTGCCATTGTCCTCGCCAGCTCAGGCTTGTGTGCAGAACAGGGGAGCTGAGACAGTTGATCTAAGAGGCAAAGGCAGGAGGAGCAGGCAGTGCGACCGGGAGTATTTCTGAGCGAGCAGAGAGGCTTACCCTGTGTGCTCAGGGTGTGCTTTAAACAAGGAGTGTGTTTAAAAAAAAAAGACCTGCTGTGACCAGCCAAACAGGAAGGCGCTGTGAGTGCATCTCTCAGCACCCCAAGGGTGCAGGAGGAAGAGGAGGAGGAGGAAGGGGTGACTAGCTTGCATGCAACATCAAATATAGCGGGGCTGTGGTCCAGGCTGGGGCTGTAGGCGCTGCTGTAGCTGCACACGTGGAGAGGCACGTAGATCCTCATTAAAGCTGCACCTAAAACTCTCTTCCCTTTCAGTCGCTGGTGGTATCTAAACTTTAGCTCGCACCTCCGTGGAGGGCACGCCAGGCTTGACTAACTCAGGGCAGCTCTGCGCTGGCAGGGTCTGTGTGGACCGACAGCCACCAGTGCCCCAGAGAGCCGCTGACCCCCCGTGCTGGCATCTGCGAGATCTCTGGGCCCCATCCGTGTCCCCTGATGGGATGTAGCTAACCCTCCTGACTTTTTGTTTTTCTCTGCAGCTTGAAGGATGCAAATGACCTGCCAATCCAGTGTGAAATTTCTCCCCTCGTCTCCTATGGAGGAGAAGTGAGTACTGACTCTCCAGAGCTCGGGCGCCCTTGCAGACCGACCAGGCGGGGAGAAGATACGCGTGTGAACCCTGACCGGGGAGGGGGTCAGCCACGAAAGCATGACTTGAATCCACTGAGGAGCTTTTCGAGGCAGTGTTCCCCAAGCTGCTAGAGTGGGAGGGGACCAGAGCCACCCGTGAGCCAGCTCAGCAGGTCAACAGAGCAGATGATGCGTGGTGAGTTCCTAACGAGCTGCTTTGTCCTCCCTTAGGGTCTGGAAAAGTACGTGAAGGACCGAGAGTTTCGCGCACCTTTGATTATAGATGAAGACGGGATCCACGAGCTGGTGAAGAACGGGATGTAACGGCAGCGCAGTGCCCAAGCCAGGCTCCCTGTCTCGCCTGGTGGGCTGGGAATTCGGACATGTGAAGGTTTATGGCTGTAACTGGTAGGGGATGGTCCTGCTCGCTCTGGCCCTGGGCAGAGGAGGATGTAACCCACTTGGTTCTTGGCATGTTGTACGCTTCTATTTATATTTTAATTTAAGAACCAAACACTTTATGGATTCCCCTGCCAGGAAGCACAGCTATGGCGCTGCTCTTTGCACTTCAGGCTGTGGGCATTTATTTTTAAACATGTATATAGTAATAGTTGTTGTACATGCAGAGGATTTTTATGGTACAGGGGGCTGGGGTTAATCTTGAATTTTTATTTTTCTCAAATCTACATGACTATTTTTTTTAATAGGGTCCTTGTCATTGCCCATGTCCTCCCTTTTCATCATCCTTTGTACGTTGCACAACTGGAAGCACCCGATTAAACTCTTGAGTCCCTCCTGTCTGTCATCTGGTGTTTTACTGTCGGTGGCTCTCCACAGAGGTCCTGCTCGTAGAGCAGGGGTCCGACTGCATCACGCCAAGGGCCCCGCTCTGCCCAGCGCAGCAGGGGTTGCTGCTGGGGGGGCCGCAGGCAGGTCCTCTGGCCTGCGACGCTCGTTTGGGGCATTTCTGGAGGAAGCGGAGGGCTGTGCTTTCCTCTTGAATTTCT
>NW_009618592.1:357-688 GCF_000690535.1 Cariama cristata | reverse complement strand
GTGCCAGCCGCGGGGCAAAGCAGGAGTTCAACCCAGAGAAAATTGCTCAGGTCAAGCCGCCCGAGAAGTGAGCCTTTAACGTGAGGTCTGAGGTGTGCGTGGAGTCATTTCGATACACAATTTTCCACTCTTACCGTAATTGTAATGATGACTGCAAAATAATCCCCGTTATTTCACTGTGCATCACTAATTGGGATGTTTTTATCAGGCTAACGATAACCACCTATTATTTTGTCACCTTCTTGCTGCAGTGTGTCCTTGATGATATTATATTGTGTGCCATTAGCACTTGCAAATGGTTATTAATGGCAGTATTTTAGATGTGCGGAAA
>NW_009618592.1:0-313 GCF_000690535.1 Cariama cristata | reverse complement strand
AGAAACGCCCTTTCCTTGCTCCCGCGCGGTGTAAATGTGACCTGCTCTCTGACGAGCCTCCCGAAGGCACCCCCGGGTCAGCCGCCCTGCGCCGCTCCAGACGAAGGCTGTATGGCCAAAATGCCAAATTAGTTCTTTTTCAAAGAAAATACGTCCCGCTCATTGTAGTCGTGAGCGTGTCTGATAATTAAAAGAGGACAGACGTAATTATACCAGCTGTAGAAATGTCATTAGTTCGTTTAAAAATAGTTACCTTGATAACTAATTAGCTCTGTTAAAAATAGTTACCTTGGTAATTAAGGTGTCGTTAGTA
>NW_009618591.1:4464-9619 GCF_000690535.1 Cariama cristata | reverse complement strand
CGGCCAAGAAATGGAAGGATAATATTCCTCGTGGAGACAGACAGAAAATAAGGCTCCCTCCATCCGTCTATGCTTTTTCGTACCCAGCACATGAGATCCAGCACGCTGCCAGGCCATGGCACTGGCACAGGGTGAGCTGTTTCACAGGCGGGTCCGTCCCCAACAGACCTTCCCCGCAGTCCTCAGCGCTGCACAAAGCCACCTGGGTTCGGTGGCTTGGCTCTGCGAGCAATTAAAGTTGTTAGAACTATTTGGATATTTTGCTTTCTCTTTTTATAGCTGAGTAAGTCAACCTGATGCTCATAAAACCGGTTAATAGCACTAACTAGAGCCACTCACCAGCCAAGCTTTTGCTGCGGAGCCTTTCCAGCTGTCTTCTTATGCTTCTTGTATCCTCAGATGCTGCAGTTTTCACACCAGAACTGCATTGCTTCTGGCACACCGCATCCATGTTCTGCGGGGTTGCGGCTCACCTCTCTGCAATCCAGTGTCAATTGCTTTGCTATTTCATTACACAAAATTGATTCAGTAGTACTAAAATGCTAAATGAGCAGCTGCCTTGGCATTGCAGCTTCAGTATCATTAATATTTCCTTACAAGGCTAAATAGAGCATTTTTAGAAATAACACCATTCATTTCCCCTTCTGGCTGTTTGGCAGGATGTGTTCCCACTGTCAAAGGGGATGGACAGTCCTACTACCACACTTCTTATCAAGCACAGTTCAAGGGTGAATGGAGTCCACCTGCAAAGCCAAATGAAAAGGTAACAGCACGATTTTGGGGAGGACCAAGACACAGTTAAAGGGCAACGCGTTCCCATGTTGAATTCTGTCCTGAAAGGGGTGGGATCTGTGTGAGGGAAAATCGAATGGGTGGAAAGACAGAGAGGGAAAACCAAGGGATTCTGCTTTAAGTGGCTGTTGTGTAGCTCTGTTGGCTTCCCTTCAGCACAAGTCTGCTGTTAAATTTGGGGATCCCAGAAGCAGTGGATCTGTGAGCGAGCAGAAGCATGCCCACCGTGCCCCAGACAAGAGGACACGCAGGTATCAGCAGGAGAACCTGATGGGCATCCCCAGGGACTGCTCTTTCTGATGAACGTTGCTATTTAAGCAGCTCATATCTGATGTCTTGCAGAGTCTATGGCAAGGAACATGCTGCCTCCCAGATCCACCGCACGAACCTGCAGCTGGGGGATGGTTGCACCAGATTCTCCACCTTGATGTCAGAGCTCTTCCCAGTACACAGTATAGGTAGGGTAAGTCTGTGACACAGAGGCAATGTGTACAGACCACTACTGAGGTTTATAACGAGCTGAACTGTAGGTTTTAGTGATATAATTATAGATAAAGATATAATGCATTCCTACAATATGTATATAATTTTATATTTTTAATGTGTTACAGTTTTTATGTACTCGGCATCAGTGTCGTTACTGTGAGGCTCTGTTTCATCCTCACTCCACTTCCCTGGCAGGTTAAATAGTTGTGTTCATGCCTGTGCTCTATTGCATGAGGAGAAGCTGCGGTAGCTGTAAATTGTTCAGAGACCGGAGTGCTCTGACATCCTTCACTCTCACTTTTGCCAGAGCCTGTGACTATCGCTTGTCCAAACAAATACGCCTCATCCATCCCCAGAGGTGATGAAGGCCCTGAGAGAAATCAAGCGTTGGCAAGAACTACTACTATGCAGCTCTCCTACCCAGAGGTCTGTTCCCAGCTTTGCCGTGCGGGTGTTTCTCTAGTGGAGACCCTCTCTTCTTTTACGTACACTACTCTGGCACCTAAAGCCGACGTCGTTGTCCCTTCTCCCCTCCCCGCACGGTGTGGCAATGCCGGACTCTGGGCTGTGCAGGGTGTGATGTGCAATAGGGCGCCTTTCTCAGCTACAGCCTGTTTCGGTTAAAGCAGCTCTTGCGTTCTCCAGACTGACAGGTGGAACTTCGCACCGAAGCCTGACTTGCTACTTCAGAAACATCGAAGCAACATCTGCTTGGGAGATGTGTGTTCAGGCTCCCGTTTCTTCAGCACAACGCAGCACTCAGACTATCAGCCGCCCTGCCAGAGCCAGAGGGTGATGGCAGACAGCAAGAGCCACCGTGAGAGCCACATCCCCTTCAACGACCACAGTAAGGCCGCGTTGCTCAGACTGTCGTGGTGCCAGATGAAGCCTGCTGAGGTTCTCCTGGCTCTGTGCAAGGGACAGCGATGCCTGGTGCTCTGGGAAAGGAGGCAGCCCGAACGTCTTGGGTTGGAGATGGCAGGAAGGCACTGGTGCAGCATCAGGTCTTTAGTAAAACGAGACTTACCCCAAAACCGGGCAGGACAGCCGTGCTCAGCCCCATGCCTGCTGGTGCTGGTTCTCACAGCGGCTCCTTAGCTCGGGCACTTTCACCCCTCCAAATGACATCTTGCTTACCAGCCACTTCGGTGCCTGTGCCAGCCATAGGCATTCGCTGCCATCATCCAGCAATGTTTAGCATGTTTAGGTGACGTGAATGATTTCTGGGACATGAACCAGTGGCTCGATCTTTCTCCCTTGCTACATTTGTTTTTAGAAGTTGTTTTGCGTTTGTATCCGGGAGGAAGGAGAGGATTTTGATCAAAAGCTGTGCTTATGCAACCTCAGGAAGGGATGTGGTTAGAGCTGGTCATGGAAGGCGTTAAGAAAATCCTCCTCTGACGTTCACTCCTGTTTCTGATGGCCAGTACTCTGCAACTAAGAGAGAGGTCCCTCCATGCCATGTATCTGTTTTTAAGCCATTTGTTTTACTAAATGTGGAACAGGTCACAGTTGAATCGATCTTTTCCTTGTCCCCAAACTACTGGAGCAGCTCCATAACTAGCATATGGAGTGCTATTCCTGTAACTGCCATGTGAGTTTCTTCATTTACCTCCTCACTCTGAGAATTGTCTTCTGTCTGGGCAAGGGTTTTCAGCAAAGAGCTGACGGCAAAGCCTGTCTTTTCCTCTCGTTAATGGAAATGCATGCAGATCTGCGACTGCAAGTCAAACTGCAAAGCTTTTCTGATGTTCCCTCCTAATTTACTGGCTTGAATTTAACTTTTTTTTTTCAATTCTGTCTGTCAGCAGATGAAAGTTCTGTCACAACCACGCAGGCCATGCTGGTCCCACGCAGACAGCAGAACCAGCGACTCCCCGAAGACATGCTACAGCAGGTACAGCCTTAATAGGGTTGGATTTACCACGGGGCGGCTTGGGAAAGCGAGTTTATACCAAGCAAAGCCGTAGCCTCCACACTAACATCATCGGGTTTGGTGCGTGCTCTTGAGCTACTTGAGATGGGACAGCCACGCACCAAATCGTGTCTGCCTCCAGTCTCAAGTAAACGTTCTGTGGGGAGCAGAGTGGAAGACGAGAAAAATCTTGGAAGGGAGAGGAAGGACAGGCAACCAAATCCCTAAGCCAAGAAACATTGGAGGGAGTGGGAAGGCGATTCTGCTTGCCCACAGAGGATCAGGAGAGGAAAATTGGCATGGCTAGAGGTCTCCAGCCAGGGTAAATGTCTCTTTGCACCACCAGCAGAGAAGGCTGTGCATCTGCCAGAGAGAGAGTGCAGGCAGGCACAGGGGGATGACCCGTCAGGTAGCAACAGGAGGCTCAGATGTTAGGGCTGTCAGGTTCCACGTTACCACCTGCCTCTTCCCCAGCCCCAGCCCCATGTGCTGAAAGCTCTTTTCTCTCCTCAGCTCAAATGCTCACACCTGGGGCTACCCTGGAGGGCACCGGACCTCTTCAGGACTGAGCAGAAAGATGAGTTCACGTCCAAATCCAGAGGCCCAGCAGAAATCCAAAAGGCAAACTCCCAAGTGAACTGCATCCCCCTGGGGACCCTGAGAAGATACGGTCCCCAGAGGAAGGTGCTCTTTGCACAGTGATGTTCTCCCTTCTTCAGTGACCACCCAGAATTTGCTGCACTGTGGACTGCCTACCGGTCATGTTGCCTGTTAGCCATCCTGGTGCCCTGCTCTTGGCCCGTCTGTGTGTTATTACAGGGAACATTTATTTCTCAAATTGAATGAGGACACAGGAAGGTGTTGTGACAGCAAGAATAAACACTGGGAGATTAGCCCAAAGCCGTGGGTGACATCTCTCTGGGTTGCAGGACCCGCTGAGTGGCTCTAGGCAGGCGCTGGGGCAGGTGGGGTTGGGGGAAGCTCAGAGAAAGGGCAAGAGATCAGAAGCAGAGAGGCACTGTCAGGGTTGTGTGTGGGCTGGAATATTCCCTCATTATCTGTTTGGATTTTGGTGTCAAGGCCTGAAACCGAAGGTCAGTGAACAGTAGGGCAGAGAGGTAGCTCTCCCCAGCTTATGATGAGTGGGCTGTTTTCGTAGAGGTGAGCTGTGTGTTTTTGTTGAGTTGATAACTCACGTGAGCTTCCTGAATGCTGAGCTTGCACTAACTCTGTTTGGGATATAGGCATTTTAAAGAGGGATGAGCGTGGGCTGGTCAGCCCCCTTCCCTGGGAGGCCGAGTGAGCAGGGTCGGCTCCTGCCTTGTCACAGCTGCCACTTCTCAAGCTCTTCTCAGCCTTTTGATGCAGATGGGCTTGATTCGCACGTGCTGTGAGCCAGCACCAAAGCATTTGAGCACGGGTTACTAAACCCTTTCCAATTGCTGCAGTTTGTGTGGGAGCAGCGGCTGGGCCCACGAGTTCTCGTGCTTTCCTCTTGGGATTTGACTCTCCATCTCTCAGGAAAGGGACGGTCTTTGCTCCGCGCTTACTTCAAAGAAGCCGTGTACCCAGGTCTTGCAAATGCACACGGGCACCTCACAGCAGTACCTTACACCAGTACGTTGCAAACACCTCGATTCAGACACCTAGATTGCATCATCTGGTGTAGTAACAGGGACTTGCACCTGCTACAAGTCTGCCCCATTACTTTTATGTGACCCTGAGGTGGCTTTGCCACCTGTGCTACCACAGAAACAGCCACAGTTCGCTGGGGATAAGCGGTGAACATCACCCTTTTGGTGGAACCGGCTGGCAGGGAGAGTGGTCACAGGGAGGACCCTGTGGTTATTCACTTTCTTTTTCATGTGGATTTTGATGCAACTTCAGACACAGAAAGTACAGCTGGCTTTTGGGGTAAGGGTCTTTACTTTCTAAACTCCTCTCCCAACCCTTCCCGCAATG
>NW_009618591.1:357-4433 GCF_000690535.1 Cariama cristata | reverse complement strand
GGAATGCCTGAACCAGGAAGGCCAAAGAGCCTTTCTTTGATTCCCCCAGCTGCGTGAAATCTGCCGGCACGGTTGGTGGTGCATGACACCCCTCCCTGCTGACGGAGCCACCAGCACGTACCAGTTGCACGTCAACAGTGGCTGTGACTCCGAGATAAGATGAAGTCACGTTATTTCTCGATCGCTTTAAAAACACATCACTTGTTTCTGCGGCACCATCCTTGGCACGGAATCAGCCTCACGCACACGAGGTCAACGCTAAAATATCACTGCGAAACAGGGGCTCAGTCCAGCCCTGGGGAAGATTAGGCCTGCAGGGTTTGGGCTGGGATAAATTAGGGGATCCCGGGGTAGCCTTTGCTCGTTCCTCTCTTCCCTGGAGAGCTGCCGGATAAGGGGGGCCAGCAGCGATGCAGCCCCCGTGGCGCCTGCGGAGCTTGACGGTGGAGCTGGAGGGTGGGCGAGCGTGGGGCGTCTACAGCAGCGGGGAGCTGCTGCGCGGCCGGGTGCGGCTGAAGCTACGCGGCACGCTGCGGTTACGGGCGCTGGAGGTGTACGCTCACGGACGTGCCACCACGCACTGGCTGGAGAGCGTCAGCATGGGGTTCCACACCATCTACCGGGACTACACAGCCTACCAGACCTTCCTGTACCGCCGCTGCCAGCTCATCCCCGGTAAGGCTGGGCTTTGGGGGTGGTTCTCTGCTCCAGGGCGTTAGGTTGGGACACCTTTGGGCTGCTGGCATCCCCTCTGGGTGAACCTCTGCCCTGATGGGTGCTTGCCAACCCAAGCAGGGTTGTCCCTCTTGGACACCCGCTTCTCACCTTTGCCGAGGGTTTCTCTGCCGCTGGTTTCTAGGAGGCTGCCTGCAAACTCGGGGCTGGTGAGCACGAAAGAGTTGTGGCTTTTGTTCTGTTTGCACAGGGAAGTGCAAATAGAAGTGTCTGTTCACAAGTGTGGAAAGAGCACTTAGTAGTTCAGTAAATATTTGTTTTCAGTTCCCTGATGCTGGGACCACATGCCCAGCGGGCATGTTGCTTAGATCTACTGCAAGAGGACAAGCCACTTGAATTCTTTGTGTGGCTGGCATGAAATGATCCAGAGCCGAGGGATATGGGACATCTCAGCTGTCCATCCGCTCCTTAACTCTGGCTCTTCTTACAGAAGTGCACGTCTTTTATCCTCCCCTCCGACGACAGTGTTACGGTCACGGCTCTGTGGCTTCTTCTCCCCCTTCCCCTGCTCCTGATGGCCTTGCTGTTGCCTGTGACAGGGTGCTACGTGCTGCCCAGCCCCTGGCGATGGCTGTAGGACTTCACTCATGCTGAGGGCATTTAATTGTGGCAGTGGCCAAGGGCAACTCAGAAAGGGGTGCCGGCCTTAGCTGGCAAATGTCGAGGTTGCAGGAAAGAACCGGAGTGATGGAAACTTCAAGACATGGTTTAGTGGACAGGGTGGCATCGGGTATACGGTTGGACTTGATGATCTTTGAGGTCTCTTCCAACCATAATGATTCTACGGTTCTATGAAAAAGGACGTGAGCTGCCTTCCTGGAGGTGTTCTTGTCTCCGGACTGCACTGGGGGGTCATATTCTCTATTTCTGGACGACTCTACCTCGCTGTCTGCTCCAAACACCTGCATTACTCTGGTCTTTCTGCCCTTTGGCAGCGGCTTTTCCGTGCTGTGCCTACGGATGGCCCCTTTGCAGCTGCAGCTGCGCTAAGTGTCACGATTACAATGAAGGACATGGGAGAATCCCTTGCCCTGAACTCCGTCGGAGAAGGTCCTGAGCGCTTGGTCACTGCAGCGTTTGGACGATGTCCGCATTAGCTGTAAGGTCACAGGGTGAGTTTTATTCCCCATTATCCCTGCAGGGAATGTCTGTAGGGAAGCTACAAGCTGCTGCGAGCATGTTTGGATTTTGCTGCCGGGATTGTGTACGAGAGAAGCCCCTGGAGCTGTCTGGAGAAGGGCGCTTGGCCAGGGGCTGGAGGAATCGCCCTGCGCTCCTGCAGCTTGGAGCTGATGGTTCCTGGCTCTCGCCGACTGCGCGGGGAGACTTGAACTGGGCTCCTTGGGGAGCAGAGATCCTCGCCAGAACTTGTAGGCTTGGATTTTATTGTCTCTGGCCATATTTGGATTCCTCTTCTGCTTTGCGAGAGGGACAAGGGCATGTGATTGCAGGAGCGTTTTAAGGGAGCGAAGGCTGCGGGCTGCGGAGGAGTGCCGTTCTGCAGCCAAAATTGCTTCCTCCGGATCCCGCTGGGTCCTGCTCCGTCCCACTGTCCCCAACGGCAGCGTGAGGACCTTCCTGATGTCAGCTGGCGAGAAGCTGCTGAAAACATGCCATCATCTGAAGGTCCCTGTGACTGCTCCCTGGTTGCTTCTCAAAGAGATCAACTGTGTCTGCGTGGTGTTTAAAAAAAAATGCAGGTTTTGTCATGGTAACAAGGCAGTGCAGAGGAGGGAAGCGAGGCAGAGATAAGAGCCCTCCCTTCTGCTCTCCCCTGAGCTGTGGGTTTATCTGCAGTTTTCTGGCAGGGCGGTGAGCGTTGGCACCGGGGTGAGGAGAAAAAGGGTGAAAGAAGGATGTCCAGACTGCGTGGCAGGGCTATGAAATGTATATTGTGCAATCGTCTTAGACAGGGAGCAGGAAGAGGGGAAAAGATGGGGGTTCAGTGGGCAAAGGCAACACAAGGAAAGCCTTGGACTCTTCTGCATGAGGCGATGTGAGAGAGCCCTCGGAAACACAAATTGTTTTTGTGCAGCGATCCTTTCTGTCCAGGAGGTGTAGGCCCTGCCCTGGTGAGAGGCAAACATCTCAAAGCCCTTTTATTTTCATGGAGACGTCCAGGAGAGTGACAGCTGATGGGCTAAGAGCACATCAGGGCTCTCGTCGCCTTGTGGGGTGGCCCTCCATCAGCACCCGAATCCTCCTACATACGCAAATCCAGCAGGGACGGAGGTTATTCCTCAAGCCGGGAGCATCCGCTTGTGCAAGGCTCTGCCTTGTCCCATCTTGTCCCCGTGTTGGGTCAGGGTAGACCTGCTGCATTCCCCCCTCTCTGGCTTTCCAGGGCCCTTTCTGTGGCCCCAGGGTCAGGGGGGAGAAGCCACCAGGTCCCAGCAGCCGGTCGGGGAAGGAGAAGCCCCTCCTGAGCCAGGCAGGGGGTCAGGTCTTGTTGGGCCCGGCTTAAGCCTGGCCAGACTCTAGATGGGGCTGAAGAGTTGGAGATCTTCCCTGCGCTGAGCCTGGCCTGGGTTTTGAGCCGGGTTTGGGCACCCAGGAGCGTTCCTGAAGGGAAAGCCCTTGGCTGTGGTCCCCCAGCCCCTGCAGCTGGAGATCCCGGGGGAGCGGAGAGACCCTCGCCCGGGCTGGGGTCCCAAGGAGGTCAGAGAGGGGCTGCGCACCCCAGGTGGAGGCAACGAGGGGTGGCTGTGGCCATCTCGTGCAGCTGACACGAGAGGGAGGTTTGGAGAGATTCTCATCCCGTGGGCGAAGGCTGAGTCACGGCTGAGGGGTGTGTGCCGGCAGGCGGGAGGAGGAAGATGCCAAGCACGGGATGAAGCTGCCGAGGCCCGGCCGAGGCTCCAGCCCCTCTCAAGACCCCCCACCACCTTTAACATCACCCTGCATCGCGGTGGGGGACGCCAGGCGCCTTCCCAGAGCTGGCAACGCCGGTTAACTCGTGCCGTGACGTGCCTTCCTTCCGTCTCTCCCTCTCCCTTCACAGCGTTTGCTCTGATTCACGTTCGCTTGTGGCAGCAAATGGTCGTGCATATAAAATAAACCACGGGCCCCTTCCCTCGGGGACGGAGGGAGACAATTCCAGTTAGGTTTTGGAGACGGCGACAGCTTTGCGCGGCTTCAGCCCAGCTCGTTTCCAGGGGCTGGGATCAACCCGATTCAGCGCAGCAGGTCCTGCCCAGCACGGCCGGGAGCAACTCGAAAATCCTCAAAACTTCGGCGGCCAAATGCTGAGTAACATTTTTAATGCTTGTTTTGCCTTATCCCCGGCCCGTGCCCGGGGTGGAGAGCTCTGCTGCTCTGCCAGTGTGACAATCACCATCACA
>NW_009618591.1:0-340 GCF_000690535.1 Cariama cristata | reverse complement strand
GCCGCATTAACTCTTTGGGGGGGGCGTAGACCCCTTTCTCCTCCCTTTTCCAACATCTTGGCGCGCTGCTAATGGTGATGTCCACCCTGAGAATCCCCAGCTCCCAGTTTTCGTGCTTTTACCCCAGCTGAGCGCCGGCAGAGCAAGTCCCCGCGCCGTGCCTGCCCACGCAGGTGTAATTTGTCGCTGGGTTTTTGCAGCGGCACCGGTACAACCTGCTAAAAAACCTGGTAAAAAAACCAGCGCTCGTCTGGTTAAAAAGCGCGAGGAAGATGCGTTGCTCACTCCGTAATTGCACAAGCTGAATGAGAGCCAGTTCTTGATTTCTTAGAAATAAACG
>NW_009618590.1:0-28793 GCF_000690535.1 Cariama cristata | reverse complement strand
CTGGCGTGGCAGCGTGGGTCCAGAGAGCGCTGCAGCCAGCCACCTGCAAAGGCACAGGGGGACACAGTTAAGAGGGGAAAAAAAAGGAAGTTACACTGTAAAAGGAGTGACCACCTCCCCAGCATCACTGGGCAGAAGGGACCCCTGCCTAGTTTGTCACTGGGAGTCACTGGGGACAGAGCCGCAGCATCTGCTTCGCCCACTCTCAAAACCCAGAGCTGCTCCCAGGCCTGGGTGCCATGGGGGGGCATGGAGCGGGCGCCCGCCGCGGGTACTGGGTTTGGTGATGGTGTGCACACGCACACCTCAGCCCCCGAAATGTCTTTGGGCTCGGAACACGGCGGGCCCCGCAGGACCTGCGTCCTCGCAGGACTTCCCCACGTGCCCAGCAGCAGCTAGTGCCACCTTTCAGCTTTTAAAGTGCTTCCTGTAGGATGAGATAATAAAAACATGTGATGAAATACAGACTGAACCAACCCCAAATGCTTCTGCCTTTCAAGAGCGAGGCAGCTCCAGCACCCCTCTTCCGCTGCAGCACTATCCTGTATCTGCATTTGGAGCGGGTTTGCCGGCGGTGACCCCAGCTGTGCCACCAGCATGGCACAGGCACCAACACGTGCCAGCCACATCCACGTCCGGGCCCTTGGGCTGCACCACAAAGGGAGAGAAACAGGGCTGCTGCTCCAGTAGCCACAGCCATTCCTGGAAAGCAGAGGAGTGACGGGGATGGTCCCTCTCCTGGGCCCATCCCAGTGCCATGGAAAATGAAATCCCTGTCCGGAGGTGATTGGCAGCACCAGGGTGTTATTTAGTGCCCGGGAGTAGTGAGGCCAGGGAGGTGGTACGGGCTGGTGGGTAAAGGCAGAGACTTCAGCTCCTTCCTGCAAGGATGAGCACACTGCATGGGAGCCGAGACAAGTGGTCCCCGTTAGGACCTGACCCAGCGCTGTGCAGCTGGAGGCCGAACAGAGAAGGACCATTCCCCATAGCGGCCTCAAGCATCCCTCCTGCCCCGTCATCCTCCCACCACCTTGGGGCCAATGGTGGGTGGCACAACAGGGAGATTTAAATCTGTTGGCACCCCGAGAGAGTCCCGTGTCACCCTCGCCAGCCCTGGCACAGCACAGAGCCCCCCCGGGATGGGCTTAGCCCCAGGGAGCAGGGAGGATGCACGGCCCTGACTGGCACACGCAGCATCCCTCCACGCAGCTCAGCCGCTTTGCTGTAAAGTAGCCTCAGTTAAATGTTTACTGTCAAAATCTACCATAGGCCAAATGATCCATTACACTTTTTTTTTCTTTTAAAATGTTTACCATTAATTATTTTTAAAATGAGGCATTTTGTTTCTAAGATGAGAGGGACAGGTCTCTGGGAATGAGACCAAGAGAAACCACTGCAGAGCTCCTCCAGCCTTTTCTAAACCAGTAGGCAGCATTTTATAATAATGGGCCGTTAATTGATGGTGCATTACTGCGCAGCTCCTACCGAGCTACCTAGCGCAGCCGCCCGAGAGCAGGGGCCCACAGCGTGATTGATGCTCTCGCAGGAAACCCAGGGGCAGGGAGGCCCGTTTGGATGCACGAGGTGCTGCCGGTCGTGCTCCAGCAGCCGCTGAGAGGCCGTGTGGGGGCCGGGGGGCTGCTAATAACCCCCCTGCGCCTGCCACGGCTGCTCGCACCTGGGCTGCGATGCTGTGCCCGGCTGGGGAGGAGAAACCACCCCAGAGCTGGGGAGCCCTTCCACCGCACACGCTTTAATCAGCCACGCAGGCTGCAGCCCCTGTGTACACCACGCAGCTGTAGACGTGCAAGCGCTGTGGGTGCACCCACCCGGGCAGGGTGGTGCCCAGGAGGTGCCCCCACCAGCCCCGGGGCTGCGGTGCCCGGTGGTGCCCGCAGAGCTCATCCCGGGAGACGGCAGCGGCAGCAGCAAATTCACCTGCAACAATGCTGTGGAAATACAAGTCTTCGGCGAGCCCAGGTAGTGATGGGTTGGATCACACCCGAAACTGCTGAGCATGTGCTTCAACCGCTGCTCAACTGCTGCCCTGGGCTTTAGGCCAGCCGAGTGCTGGCCCTCATACCACCTCCAGCAGCTCCACAGGGCATCAGCTGGCCCAGTACATCCGTTCGGCTGCGTTTCTGCGTTTCCAGCTCCTCTCGCATCACCCCTTCCCCAACACTCTGGCTCTGCACGTCCTGGGCTGCACGCCCCCGGCACGCTGTCCTGCACGTCAGGGGGTCCAGAAGCTCCAATTCCTCCGAAGGCTCCTTCCTTCGGGGCCTGGGACCAGCACTGGTCGCAGTGACCCTCACCCGAGGTACTGCCTCACAGCTGGAAACCAGCGCTTAGAGGAAGAGGGGTTTGACCAGTGTCTGACCTACAGCAGCATCTTTATGCTGCCTCAGTGGCTGTCGCAGTGCCACAAATAAATATTCTTTCTTTAAAAGATGCTAAAGGCCATGTCAGCTCTTGCGTATCAAACTCCTCTGTTGTCCTGAGCCCCTCCTCTAACACGCAGGAATCCACAGGCTGGGAGCTGGTCTCTAACCCCCGGCAGCTGGGAAGTCGTGCGACCCCGAGCCTGCTGCGATTTTAGAGCCCAGCGCAGGGCTGCAGGAGGCATCGGGGATGTGGGGATGTGCCATCCCCTAAAGACATCGCCTGTTGCTTCAGGTTTTGTCTCTTCCCATAGGGTGACAGGGAATAGTGGTATCTCGCTGCATGAAAAAGTAACAGCAGATGCTGAGATGTTGCTGCTGGAGCTCCCGGCTTTGGCAGGGGATCTCGGAGTGGGTGAGGCCAGACCTGTTCTCCACAGCCTTTTCTAGATGGATATTGCTGCATAAACCCAAGTTTTTGAGTGTTCTGCACATCACTAATTATGTACAATTCATGTGGAAGTTGGCACGACAGAGGGCACAAAAAAGTCGTTCATCAGACGTAGCCTTGGAAGTAGCATCCTTGTGGGGCCGGCGGGGTGATGCCGGTGTCCAGGCTGGAGAGGGACACGGGTACTCTGCGTCCTGGCATGGGAAGGGGAAGGAAGAGAGGACAGTCAAAAGCAGCTTACATGCAGCAAGCTGCAGCCGGAGCTCTCTGCCTGTACCCAGCTGCACCCCCCCGAGGGGACACCCTGGGCAGGCAGGGGTTGAGGAGGGCACACAGGAGGGTGAGGCAGTCCTGACCCTCGTACCTTCTCCTGCAAGGCCCTGTGAGACACCGTGGGTCCTCCTCGTCAGGGCTGAGCCTTCCCAGGTGCGAGTCACCATGGCCAACAGGACCTGGGACAAAGCACTGGCCTTGCTGCCACATCCCGGCGATGGAAAGGGACACCGAGGTGGCATTTCTGCAGCCGTGCTCTCACGGGCAGGCAGCTCGCTCCCCGGGGAGCAGCACCAGCGTCAGGCACTCAGGTCTTGGTGCTCAGGAGAGCAGATCCACAGTTTTGTCAGCTCACAGGGGTTAAGTCAGCTGCTGTTTTTCTGAGGCAAGAGCTCCGGTGCTGCGGAGTCTAAAGGTCATTCCCCTCCATCCCTTCCTTCAAGCTGGGGAGGGCTGTACCCCTCCTGGCTCCAGCTGGGGAGAGCCTCACCGCACACAGGCAGAAGGGGAGGGCCGGGGGGAGCTCAGGTCTGCCCTCATCATCCCTTTCCCCATCCCCAGATATATTCCCTGCATCCCTCCATGGAGAAGCATAAGGCACCAGCCTCGCCAGCAGAGGCTGACTGACCGAACACAGACACCGATAAACTTCCTTGTCCTCCGTGTCCCAGTGGGTGGGAACGGTTAAACCCTACTCCCAGAGCAAACAGTTAAAGGTGGCTTGCAGCCTCTGACGCATGAACGTGCCTCAGTGGTCTCAGGTCACATTTCAAAGCACATCTTTGTGAGGTTGGTAACCGTAATCATCATATTAAAAAAGCCAAAACTTTTAGTTCAGAATCTCTGCATCAGTCCACGAATGCCTGAGACTAGATGAGATGGGCAGGGTACGAGGGAAGCGCTGGGGAAGGAAGCACTGCTGAAAGGGAGGAGAGCACAGAGGATGACGGGCAGATGGGGCTCAATTTCTTTCTGCCACCTCTGATAAAATCAGACCGTAGCAAAGCTGACGGGGAACATCCCGGTACGGTGGACAAACCCTGAAAGACGCAAAGACATCTGGTCTCCCCGAGCAGCAGCGCCAGCCCCAGGTCGAAGGAGAAGGCTGGGAGGTACCGCAGGTCTGTGCATCAACCCGGGAAAGCAGCTGGTGTTTCAACGTGACTTCCTTCTCTCTTTCATTCTTATTTTATATACCAACACGCAGCTGCTGCCAGGTTTTTCTACTAAATGTGACTTTTGTTGGGCAAATTACATTAGGATGGATGCCACAGGTATCCATTAAGGTTTATTTATCATGATACTGTTTGGATCTCACGCTTATAAATAACTTATGTTATGGCTTTTGTTTGTAGAAATGTAACTTACATATTTTATTATGCTTTCTGTAAACCTCAAAAAGAATGTTGTCAAAGAAGCACCTCTTAACAGCAGTCTAAACTATGGTACATAAAATCTACACTAACATTATTTTTTAATACGGCAAGGAAGCGTGTTATCCCTCTACAGTTTGAAAGGTTTGCTGTCATCCTGAACTCCTACTACAATAAAACATTAACAAGTCTAAGGAATTATTCCGTAAGGTGTGCATATACTGGTGGCTGAGTATCTTCAAAGCCTGCTTATGCAAGCAGGGCAAGGTATTAAAACTTTGTGTTTTCCCCAGAAATCTGCCTTTGCCTGCTCCAGGAAGCAGAGCCCCACTTGCGGAAGGCTGCTCTAGGGGTGGTTTGCTCTCCCTCGCGGAGGGGCAGACACTTACCTGAGATTCAGCAGTCCGTGCTTTTCACTGTGAGGATATAAAATGCATTTGGGGGAGACTCAGACCTATTTTACAGTCCTGAGTTGTTTGCATCATCAGACAGGCTCGCACTGGTCTCTTGCGATGAAATCACTCGGGGTCTGAGTGGCGTCTCCTTTGCGACATTTCCCGTTCCATAGTTTCCACTTTTTTTTTAAAAGGAGAAAAAAAATTCCAACCCCCTTAAGGCAATTAGGTCTTTTAAAAAAAACATGGAAGGCATTACACGTGCTTTGTAAACACAGGAGGAAATTCTGGGCTGTACCTGCTTTGACAGTGCCCTTTTAAAAAGCTGACAAAAAGACTCTCAGCAAAGAATCTGGAGTCATAAACCACACTATTTGCTATGCTATCCATTCCCTAACCTAAAAGCAAGCATATTTATATGACCAGCTACTCTAAGTAAGTTCCTGTTGTCAATTGTTAACCAAGGTTGAAACACTGTTCCAACACGTGTCTCGAGTTTGCCCAGTTTGTAAGATGTTCTTTCGAACCTCACTTGTAAGTTATAACAAGGGATGCGTTAGAAGGGAAATTTCAGAAACGTACCTGAGCACTCCGGGGAGTCAGTAGCTGTATATTAAAGCAAGCCCTACAGTCTGAGTGCCGAGTTATGGAGGCACACGTCCTCTCCTTCTCAATATGCCAAGGTTCAGCTCTCAGAGCAGCCAATTTAACCAGTAAATGGGCTGGTTTGCCAGCACACGCTAATGGTACGCAACCACTATTTATTTCCACCATACAACAGAGAAAACAGACTCACAGAACCCATTAGCTTTCATCTGAGCCCTTCATGCCCACGTACGGAGCTGCGAGGCTACGGCAGGGTTTATCCAGCAGAACCGCCAGCGCGGAGGCGGCACGGCCGGGCACTGAGCTCTGCCCCACCGGCAAGGTGACAGGGAAACCTTTCCCCAAGCCCCAGCTCACACGGAGACCCCCACACGCATTCACGAGTTCAGTTTTGCCACTTTTTAACATCCCACTTAACAGCACAGATTCCAGTTTCCTTTAAGGACCAAAATGGAAAGTTAACGATCATACTAATTCATACGTGTTCGACGTGTTGATAATGATCATACACTGTATGCAAAGTTTTCAAACCTCGGCACGTAGCGTCAGGCTGCACGCAGGAACACCCCAAATCTGCAGCTCTTTAGTAACCTCAATTGATTATTTTCTCAAGTACTCAGCACTCCTGGAAATCGGACTCTTCGGCTGCAGATTAAATACTTTCTCCAGCTGAGCTTAAATGTAAACAGAAAACTCCTTAACAAAATTACTTCCTTTCAGATTTAATTCCTGCAATTTAAAAATGTGCAGAAAAGTAACAGTTGCAAAGAAAACACTGGAAAAAAGCTGTAAAAAATACAGGTATGAACTTTTCCTCCCTGTTGGCCACAATTAAAAATTCTCATTCTTGTCTAAACAGTAGTGAAATATTGCTAAATATGCAAATTCAATCAAGCATGAAAAACACATGAAATCAATTATTTACATAAGAAAAAAAAAAAGAAAACCCCAACCCAATTCAAAACCAATACCAATAGTTTGTAATTGCACATAATAGCTTTTCTACATTATAAACTAATTGGCTTATTGCTTAAATAGTTCTAATTTTTGCTAGGTCTCGCTTCAATTCATTTGTGTATTCCCTCAGCCCACACAGCACCTCCTGCCCACCACAGAACGATATTAATTGTTCCCCGCAAACCAGGGCGGCGAGCGGAAGCGTGAGTTTCGGACCAGAGGAGGGATTTTGTTCTGGTACACACCAAACCTGTTACGATCTCCCAGAGGTGAAGACAAACCTGCTGAATTTGCTGATTCAGACGCACAGGTTCCATCTTCATTGTGCCACACGCCGTTTAAATATGGGCCATAAGTCTCTGTAACTATTTGCTTTCTTTTTTGTAGTGGTGGGGATAGGTTTTATTCTTTTTAAACAGTGTTTTAACAACTTATTTTCTTCTGTGATTATTACGTGTGACATTCTCAATTTTCTTGCTATACTTATAGCCTAAAATACTCATTTTTAGTCTTCTACTTTGTTGTCCACATTGTCGTTAACCGCCAGTGCTGAAAAGAAATATGTAACATTTTGTAGAAAAATAGTAATTTTATTATTTCAAAAAGATGTCACATAAAATTTGTACTGGCTTTCATCTCATTTTCAAACAAGTACGACCTCAGAGTGAGCTTGGAGTTCTTAACTGATGAGATACTATTTACTATTATGTGTAGAACTGAGAATCATTAACTGATACAAGTTTAGAAGGAATGCATATTTATTTTGTTCTTTGGTTAAGTACTGTTTCTACACCATTTCATAAAGATAAAACAACAGGATAATATCTTTTGATAAGAAAGGCTGAAAACGTTCTTCAAACTAAGGCTGATTTTCCATTGCTTTTGCTATTATAAATCCTTACATTTAGGTCAGAGATATAAAAAGGCAGAAGATATCTTAAAAAAATAGTTTTCACAAGGCTCAAAAAATCTATCTAACAATATAACAGGCTCCCAAAACTTTCAGAGTTGGTTTATTAGTCAGTGCTCTGTTTCCAAAGTCATTGTCAACTCATCATATCTAAACTGCCAGGATCCGAGGCCCCTTCGCTGCGCAGAGCTTCTGCCATGTCTCTTCGAAAGACTGACATATTCTGAGTGAACCTGGGAAAAAGAAAACCCAAATGTTTAAGGTTAAAGGTGACCTGATACGAGAGATGTATTTCAAGAATCGGTAAAAAGAATAACTATAATGTTAAATATTAAATTGAAAGAAAAACAGAGGAAGTCACAAACAAAATCACTCGGTGCCCTCAAGAAACAGTCCTATAAAATAACAATGAGCATATAAGCATGTATGGGCAGCTTTACAAACTCAGTCTACCAACAATGCGAAACATTTTAAAAGTCAGCTGGGAAATGAATGCAATGAGAAACCTTTCCATCTCACGTGACTCGGAACATGTCCTTTTTCCCAAATCTCTAGCAAAGGGCTCTTTGGGACATGTCCAGATGGTCATCAAGGCCAGGCTCTCTCAGACCTACCTTCCTCCCTCGTAAGTGGTGTCAGAGTTCAACCTGTCTCTCAGTGAAACGCAGTACCATCACCCATCTGGCACACAATGAACTCACAAAAATATTCCCCAACCGTTCTCTACTGGCAGGTGTAGGACGTGAAGTCTGTCCGGTGGCATCACACCTAAGACTGAATGACAACTCTGACTCAGCTTGTGTGACAGCCCCAATCTGATCGACTCCCTTGGTCTATCCTTACCTGAAACGAGTAGTTTAATTGCCATTTATCACATCTCATGTACATATTTAAAAGCAAACACAGAAACACCCCAAAACCACACACAAAAAAAGATTTAAAATGCCAGACATATACCACACCCTGCATCTAGGGTTTTTCAAATGTTCTTTTGTTTGTTGCCTCAATGCTCTTCGCTTTGATTGTGTCAGACTTTGCTGGCTCACTATAGCGAAGCTAATAAAGTTTCCCGAAGAACGGCTCCTTAGGGCTCCTTCCTGCAAAGGACTGTGTGGACAGGTGCTTGCAAAACTGATGGGATCTCAGCAAAGGTCTCTTTGCAGGACCAGGGGTAATAATCCTGCCTGCCTGCCTCCACTGTACTGTACTTTATGGGTATGTCTAGCAGCAGTGTGGTAAACTGGGGCTTGCTGTGTGTGGAAATACAGGATGCAATTATGAGTTTATTCTTTATTCTGTTCATAATTTTTTACATTTGTGCTTATTTCCTTACTAATGGAAATTGATTCCTGCGCCATTTTGAACAATCACAGTTAAAAGAAGCCTCCTGTTCCACAGAATAAATCTGAGAAGGATTACAAATCAAGAGCTGAAAAATGAAAAGCTATCATATTAACTCATGCTGCTTGTTGGGGAAGTGATGGCTTAAAAGTCTTCCCAAGTTAGACAGGCGGATGCTACTGAGATAGACGACCTGCTCGTTCGACCGAATCCTCTCTATCCCCCTCACACCTGCACCCATCCCTCCCCGCCTGCACTTCCACAAAAGCTCTCCGAGAGCTTCCGCACCACTGCCCATCTGAGAGCACTCCACAGCGCTTCGAGATGAAAATCCCCTTTAAATCCACAGACACTTGAATCTAGTGTTTGCCAAATCTACTATTTGCTGGCAGCCCAAGTGATGGAAGCCTCTGTCCATGCCCTGGACAGGGAGAGCACAGACAGCAGAGAGCTGGATTCCCCACGCTGCCCAACTACCATCCCTCCTGCCTGCCCGGAGGTGACAGGGGAGCTCGGCCTCCTGCCCACCCAGCTTCCCTGAGCCTAGGCTGGATCGGCTAACGATCGCCCTTCTGTCTGTCAGGTCTGTCGTTCTCAGCACAAGGCTGCTCAGAGAAAATGCACATCAAAGTATGTTCTTCTCAGAAAACAATGTTATCTTAAGGACTTCTTGCCTTCAATAAATACAAATCAATATGGAACTAAGAAACTATCCAGTTATAAGAATGAGTGTTACTCAGTTTTTCTTTCTTTTTTTTTTTTAAAACCTGAAGGACTGTTGAGTCAAATGAATCCCCTTGGCATTTTCAGCTCTAAGGTCAGACTACGTCCTACAGCCCACCACTGTCAGCTCAGTTTTTCTTTGTTTTAACAGGCATTCTCCTCCTTCCCGGTGGCTCTCTGCCTTTTCCCCAGGTTTTCTGTTGATCCATAATACAAGTTACACAGAAAGTCTGTCTGATTTATTAGTGCCATGGATATGATCTCTGTGCTTCTCTGGGTTTGTTTCCAAATTCCCGTGTCTCTGGCTATCATCCACAGTCAGGCCATAAGGAACTTACACCTTTAGTACTGTAATTTAATAGCAGAATGAAACAAAATTGTGGAGACCATAATTAACGCAAAACTATTTAAGAATTAAACAAGTTCAACATAATTTTCACACCAAGAAACAGAGAAGTCGACAGAGAAATAAAATCATCAACTGGTTTTAGCCATCGCTTCTCTTCAGGCCCCTTCCCAGTTTGTTTTAAGCTTTCCAGGAAGTTCCACAGTCTGGACTTAGACTGTATTTCTCTACCTTCAAGGATTGCTTTGGTTGAATAACGCACATGGAAGAGAAAATGCAGCTAGCTAGTAACAAACGTTAGTGTGAACATTAAATGCAGGCAAACTCGCCGTTTCTTTTGTGAAGGCTTCTATTCTGTTTTTCAAATGAGGGCAAGATTGGGTGAATTTGTGATTCATGTTAAAAAACCAAAAAAATCCTTGCCTCTTATCTACAATGTGCAAGTGGCCCCACTAGATCCCTTCTCATTCTGCCATTTCACAAGCAGTTGCTTGACCTCAACACCAGCAAGAAAAGGCTCTGTCAGAGCAACAGCACTGCTGGAGGCTGAAGCAAGTGTTTTATCAAAGGGGTTTAAGGTTGGAAAAAGGAAGCTCCAAGGCTCACCTGCTGGAACGAGTCTGGTTTTTCCAAGTGAAAAAGCAGCAGCTGCAGCCTGGCAAACACTGACTTTGGGATTAAACTAGGAAATATATTTCTGACCAAGAAAATACATAATTATCAAACGTTCAGGTTCTAACTGTTAAGTCTAGGGATTAATTCTTTGCTAGGATATTATCCTTCTTTCAAAAGGAAATGCAATTTAAGGCTACCTGGAATACTTCCTATGCTATAATTTTTTCCAGTTAAAGTTTCCATTTGTCTTTTATTTTTCAGCTTACATGTTATGAACTTACCTGTCTCTGTTCTTTACCAAAAGGTTTTGCTCGACTCCTTCCATAAGATTCCTGAAGCACTGGTCAAGGACTTCACGTTTGTTGTCAGGCTGGCTGGTTATCAAGGTTGCCCTTAGTTCACTGAAGTACTACGAGAGCAAAGCAGAGAATATTAAAAATGAGGTTTGGAAATTTAAACTCAGAGTTAACTCACCTACACCTGGAGCACTCTTGAGCAAGTGCTCTGTATGCTGCCCTCTGGGAGAAGAGGCTGACAAACAGCACGCAGAGGTCTATCTGAATCGGGTTTCAGATGTTGCCTTCCCAAACTGCACCAACAGTATACCAGTTGTATATCAGGACTGAAGTTTAGTGGTAACAGGTGATGTGCCACCATACCAGTAGGTGTTGGCCACCTTACCAGTTCCAATACAGAAAGCCACCTAAGAGAGGTGGCAGAAACATCCTTGACTACTTTTCAAGTCTTTTCAGAATGCTGCAAATTTGTGCACTTCACTGTGGGCTCTAATCACTTCAGTGCTGTAGAGAGGCAGACTCACCTTTGTTTCTTTAGAAGCTAAGTAACCTGTATGATCATCTGTATTACTCCTCCCATTATATTCTGGCAGATCTATAGACTAGTTAAAATAGAACTTTTTATCATCTAAGGAAAAATTTGATTGAGTCTAGAAATACAGAACAGGAAGGGACCTCCAGTGTTATCCACTACCCTACTACTACAGCCAAGCAAGTCATATAATCTTCTTTAGTCTTTATCATATTGGCTGTGTCAAAGTCTCATGGCCTTGGGTGTAAGCACATCGATGGTATAAGCACCGATACAGACAGTTACTCAGAGGAGAATGAACCATTCTGATGAACCTGTGCCCAAGCACCTGGCAAAGCTTCTGAGCAGTCTGATATTGCAGTCCAGAGGAATATTGCCAGTATTTCCCAGGTTTCAGGTGCATAACAAGATAACTTGCTAAAGGCAGGCTGAAAATCGGTTTTTAGCATGCAAAATTTAGTAGACTTTTGAAGTTAATGTAACTTGTAGGGTGTCATACAGAGTGTCAGAAAGCACAAAAGCCTGGGATTTGTTTGCCAGATTTTTTTTTAAAACCCTTAACAGGTTTAAACATGTTTAAACCTTAAACAAATCTGAAATTACACACATATCTTTTCCATCAAAATTACAGCTCTTCTGTACACATGGGAAAAATATGGGATAACAAAAGAAAAGGTAGTAAACCCATAACACTAACGCTAAGCCCTGACAACTCAACAGGATTATAGGAAGTGTGTGCTTTAATGTTCGCCTGGCAAATTGCTTGCCCTCAATCCAGTTCCCCTCAAACCAGAAACATCCTGTATTACGCATCTTTGCTGACCACTGCAGCAGTACTGGAAGTGAAGGCGGTAGCTGATCAAATAGCTAGGTTCGAAACTACTTAGGAACCCAAAACTGAAAATCACTTGGGAGCTGGTGTAAAAGATGAAATATCTGCCTGCAACAAACACATTCCCAGAAGCCCTGTCTCAAGGTGACAAATGCAGAGTTCAATGTAGAGAAGGCCACAACCCCACAATCTTGTCCAGCGTCCGCAAGTTGTTTTTAGAAAAGAGGTGTTCCAAGAACAACTTCAGTCAACCCCATAATGGAAAGTATTAACGGCATCCTCAAGTAACAGCAAGGAGTAACATCTCTGCCTACCGTTAATGAGTACAGCATCCCATCGCATCACTGTTTCAACACTACGGAGCTGTTCTGAGCCCTGGGGTTTCTAGGGCTTCTCTGCAATAACATCACTTTTGCCTGTACACTCAAATGCCTGTGTTCTTCGGTTGAAGGACAACAGCAAGGAGATGATTGCTACATTATCAGGATAAAGAGGGCTTTTTCTGCCAACCTCTTGCCCCTAGGATTTAAATTAAACTTGCTGCAGCACTTCCGTATGGAAACAATGTCAGGAGCCCTGTGCAACCATCCCATTTCATACTAAGCTGATGCTGTCTCAGAAGATCTAGCATTGTTTTAGGGTGGACTCTGAGCATAATTCCCATTTTGGTATAATTACCCCTATTGGTGCAAGCAGGTGTAAGTCCCAATTTCTCTGAGTCCCCAGGTAAACCTGATGCCTTCCCTTTGAGACGAATTACAGGCAAAGAAGATGTCATTAAAACGAATGAAGAATAGAACAAGCAGTAAAACATGGTAAACGTGTGCTTGCTGCCTCAGGAACTGTAGAGATAGAGACCCTACCTGAAATAAAGGAACTCATTTCCAATAAATAAACCAGCAGTGCGCTGAAATAAGGCAAGAAAAGGTGATTTTTACAGCCATATGTAAGTACATGTCCTTCATTTTCTGAACACGAAATAAATAACCTTGATGCAAAAGGGGCAATACAAATATTGTAAACTCTATTTTCTGTTCTCCACCCTTCCAAAAGAAATAGAAGTCTTGTTCATAAGTAAAGGCGCTTGTACATATCCATGTTGGCTAAGCAAAACACATAATGATTAGAACTAGTCTAATTTCAGCAAAAAGAATATTCTGCCAGTCACAAATTTATTCCCTATGATTTACAGCTCCATGGTTTTATCTTCAAGTGAAATATTTAATTTCTTCTTATACTGAAGCATCAAAACCACATAATTAATATGTAGTCAGGCTAACACTTAAACGCTATAAATCAGAAGCATTATATAAACAAAAGTGTCGTCTTGAACAAGATTGGGAATGCACAAAACTACTTATTTCCCACTTTTATAATGATGCAGTGACTCAGAGCAGATAGAAAATGATTAGTTTTCCTTCCAAAGTAGGAAATATTGCTTCCATCTGTAAAGTATAATATTGTGATGTCATAAAGTTTTCCTAAACACTGAATTTGCCCTTATTCCCTCTCAATCATTTTAAAAGAACTGCTCTCTCTTATAGAGCTTGGATTTAAATCACAATAACACACCAAGAAGATGAATGACAGTGCTATTGGATATGGCTAAAATTGGATCCTTCAGCACAGGTGAATGATGAGACAGCGCTTCTCTTCTTGATATATTTTCTTCTTCTATTAGTTTCTTTCCATAGCTGGGATTTCAGTTTGAATTTTAATGTATGCGGTTGCTGCTAATCTTAGTGTCTTATTTTTTTCCAGCACCCTCTTATTGTATAGACAATTCATTCTCCAAAGCAGTAATACACTGAGGCTTGTGACTGCCCAGGAGATAAAGCAATTCAGAATAAAGTTAGAGCTGGCTCTGAAGTATGATGCATACAACAGGTCAATATCTTCAGAAACAATGCCTTGCCATACAAAAAATGCATACATTTAGATCAACTCGCATTCATTTACTCAGATGGTTTCCATTTCAGACAATATTGTCTCTATTAAGTCACCAGGGAAACATGATGGGTATATCCAAATTCATAGTTTCAGATTTTATTGAAAGGGCAAATTGCAGAGTATTTCCTGGTTTACAGAATCTGCCACAGATGCACACAATCCAAATTGCAATCAATGCAAGTACTTAAGTGTAAGCGCTCAGATAATACCCCCCAAAGCTAGTTGTTCTGCGAAACCTTTCAGAAGAAAAAATTGGTTAACTATTTTTCTAGGAAGTAATTTTTCTGATGTGATTTCCATAGTGTTCCTGTTTCATATTTCTATCTAAAAGCCACATAAGCTTGCATAACTTCTATTCCTGCTTAATGCTGGAAAAGTGAAGACATAAAATTTATTAGAAAAAGGGTAATTATATACTTGCATGATCTAAAGTTGGGTGTAAAAGTCAGGGTAAAATTTTGAGAGGCTTTTTCGTCAAAATGAAGCCACTCAGCCTCTGTGAGCTAATCTGTAAAATACTTATACAGTACATGAGCTGAACCCTACTCTCCGCTCCTAATGTGAGCATAATGGAGCAAGGTCCCAAGGAAAGAGATGGGGGATTTGAAGGGCAACAGGCACCTTTGTTCTACGTGAAATAATGATTTCAACTATTTGGGCACACAAAGAGTGAATCTGGTGGAATTTCTTAAATACTTACTTTCTCATTGAGAAGTATAAGTCCAAGCAGCGGTCTTGACACAGACCATTGGTTTCTGCAGTCTTCAAAAATGATGGTGTTCATTAGGATTGACATCATCTGAAAGAAAATTCAGACAGATTACATGAAAATGGATACTGTTGTTATACTATGTGATGCGGTGAGAAGGAAAAATTAATGAAACCTTTACTAACCACACTCAAATCACCGAGATTTCATACATGAGCATGGTATTACAGAAGTCATTCTTCCAAACAAGTATTTCCATAACCAAAACTATGAGGTGAAGAAAGTTAAAGAAAACAAACATCGAAGCTTGGCTCTAAAGAAAAAGTTGAAGCTAAAACAAACATGAATTGAGATTTAGAGCTGTGTTAAGGTACAGGCTTTGACTTTACCACAGGGATTTGCCCCGTTGTCACGCTATTTCCAGAAGAGCAGTACATGTGCAACTGGTAATCTGTATTAACTCCAGATTAATCCCTAGCTGCTCTTCAAGATTCTAGTTTTCTCCTCACATCCGCCTTTCTTTGTGTACGACGCCACAAGGCATCTGAAGGGAACACGCTTTGTTTCGATGAAGGCAACCGTGATTACAGCAAGAAGTCTATAAATATGTACCATTTCCATCACAGTTACAAATCCAGCCTCTGATTTTGGGCATTTTACTTTACTTCTGCAACTTACTTTATGGAGCTCTACAGCAGGGATAAAGCCACTTCATCAACTTTATAAAGCACTGAGATCTATCAACTCATACAATTAAGTTCTATTGGCAACCAAACAGAAGCTACGTAATTCACTTTGCTCGTTGGCTGGCATGTAACCAGAGCCTTCAGCTAATGCCACATGGAGTATTCTCCCTCCGAGGCCTCTTTTGGTCTTGCTGTGCTTTTATACCTCTGGTGTGTGTAGCTAGGAAGGGCAGGACTTATTTTAGGGACTGGTACAATTTTTGTAAAAAGAAATTATAGAATAACTATAGAATCTATTTAAAGATAAAATGCTCTAAGATATCCTTGAGATATGTTAGTCCAAAATGCCAAAGGCCACAACGTATACGAACCTAAAAACATTACTCAGAGATTAAACAGAGTGAGAATTTGTAAAATGTCACCAGTAAATAGTTTGACTCACATTTATAAAATATCTACACCCTAAGACCAAATGTAGAGGAAGTAGAAAATCATTAAATCCTTTCTTCTAGGCCAATGAGTAGCTATGAACAGGGTCCCCAGAGAGCTGCCACACTGCAAACTAGCCTGTAATAACTGACCAAGGCGAAGTCAAACAGCATGTTTCACTAAATGAGAAAGATGAATCCTAGCACTACAAATCACCTGGAACAGAGATATCCACAAATCATTTGAGCTTTCAGGTTAGGAACATACGGTCTGGCGTGGGAAAGGCCAATTCTTCACCTGACTTCACAGTTTATATCACAGGCAAACTATTTTCCATTACTCATAGGACAAAACCAGTTCTATACTGCTTTGGAACTAATGCAAACAATTCAAAACCTCTGCATGATCACTAATAAGGGCTTGTTTTCCAAACATGAAGAATAATTACAACTTCTTAGAATTCATTTATCGCCAGGTTTTCATCTCCGTGGCTTGTAACAAAGCCAGCTGTTAGAACAAAAGCATTTTTAAAAGTAATTCAACAAACTCACTCAAGCTGTGATTTAGTCAGAGCACCACGACTGACATCACACCCATATGTCTCAGAAGAAGGGCTATGCATGTAGAGAGACTTTCAATGCGACAATCTAGAAAGGGCATGCCCAGAGACAAGGTCACAACTGACCCAGAGGGAAAGTGCCACCTCTTCCAACTCCAGCATTATCAAACAACTCATGAGCATGTCTTTAAGGTCTGTAGCTCAGAATTGCTATTAAATTGCAAATGAACTGCAAAACAAGTATTTTAGGAAAGTTTCTGGCCCAAATATGGAAGACGACCAGAATGTTCAAAATTCACCTGGGAAACGCTTACTTGTCTCTGTGCATAAGTAGTACTGCAGTACTGAAATAAGCAAGGAATATGCCGAATATTACAATTCATAAAAACAAAGCCAATATAAAGCAATCTATGTAACAGTAACTATTAATTGTATGTTTTGATATTGGCCAGCCAGGACAGGAAACAGCAAAAGCCTCCCTCCCATTTCTGAGCTCTTCCTCTGGCAAGATCCTACTGTCAAACATTTTTAATTCCACTTCTGACTCTAAGGATTAATGAAAGAGAACCCTTTTAGGAACCATTAGCTGTGCAGGGAACACCACTGCATTCCAGAGGTAGCTTGGTCTCATACTCGGACATGTGTATGTATGTCTGTTTTCTTCACGGGTCAACCCGTTCCCTTCAGTTAAACTAGACAGTTACAACACTGCCAACGCCTTCACGCAACGTTGCCTCTGTTTAAATGAAGTGCTGGCACCAGTGGTACCACTGCACAGATAGGAACAAGGTTATAGCATCTGCTCGTGAGCTCTCTGGAACAGCGATTAATGCCTCTCATGAAGTTATGTGAGTTTATTACTTGCAGAGGTGGACAATTTGGAATCCTATTGTGCTGTCTTTACAGACGTCTCAGACACCTCACTCCTTGCAAAGATTTAAAAAATAAAATTAAAAATCAAGGCGTATGGCTCGGCATTAGGAGTTGCACGCATAAAATCAGGTCAAACCTACCTATCATACCAAGACCTCTGTTGGAGGTCATCGGGAGTGCATCGGCATAGGCAGAAGACAATCAGCAATCACTGAGCCTAATTCCACCAAGATGAAGGGCACCAAAATCCATGGTAACAGCCTTAAACTTCCTTTTCCTGTTTTCCACGTTTCCCTGTCACAACTACTGCTGCTGCTTTGTTTACCCTGCAGTTTTGGTTTCCTGTGCTACTTCTGCATGAGCCTAGAGCAAGCTGCTTGCTTTCCAGATCTTTCTTTGTTTTACAGCGCTGCTGACACACTCCAAGAGAGGTTGCACCAGGGGACAAGCGCTGGGAGACCACTCCTGCTAGACAGAACTTCTGTCTACGAGAGGCAACCTGCACGGATTCATCTGCAAGGCAATGGAGCTCCTCTAGACAACGCTCATGCTACTTTATAATGAAGCTTTGCCTCAGCAAACAGCACGTTTACTGGTGATGTACCAGACTTTAACTCTTTCTTGGGCAGAGGTATCAGGCTCTCATTTAATTTCACTAATTCTCCTTCTCCTGCCTCTCTACTATTTTCATTTAATACAGAACAGCTTCTTCCTACATTGACAAGTGACATCCATTGCTTCCTCCCTCAGACCTCATGTGATCAGTGATTTGATTCTGATGGAATCCAGAGAAACAGGCTGACCCATGCAGGAAAGAATTTCTAGACACTTGACACACAGCTTGCTCTCTCTCTCTCTCTGTGCCGATTTTTGTTGCTCCCAAGTTGTTCAGGTCATGAAGGAACTGAAACTCTTTAAGCATCTGAAGGAGGCTCTGAAATAACGTGCTGCCTTCTTCATATTTCATTCACTGACACACATTTACATATATTTGTATTTATGATGGCAACACGTACAGAAGTGATAACTGCAATTTTTTGAAGATCTTGTCCAATAACACCTACAAACGAGGAGACGAATGCTGTTACGTGGCCAGCATTGCTGCCCCAGAGCAACCCTGCTCGCTCCCAGGCCATCAGCTGGACCCAGCCTTCAGAAGCCAACAGCAGCAGCATCGTCTGCATTTTTATTTCACTTCTTTTGTGAACTGCAGAGCATTTCCCAGATGTTAGCTTCAAAGTGTGCCGCTGAGATACATCAGCATTACCATCACATTTTACTGAGGGGCTGACTGAGGAACAAAGTCTGTATGCAAAGCCACAGTGATACAGAACGGGCCTGGGGCTCCCCCTCAACTTCCTCAGCTCCTTCCAGCCATCACCCAACCTTGGTCATGCTGTGTCTAGAGACCTGCAGTCCCTCTTACTGGGCAGCAGAAGAAGCTGGTGGGGTTCAGGTGGACTTGCATGTATTTAGCATGCTGGTGTCAGAGGGAAACCCACGCTATGGTACACCCTCCTTGCTCCACCTTTCCCAGAAGTCTCATCATCTAATTTGAGATCACAAAGCAACTCAATGGCAAAACAAAGAACAGAGCACAGAAGCAGAATTGATCAAATATATGGATTTTTTGTTTCCTAGATGGAAAACACCGTATTGGTAGAAAGGGAAACATTTTGCTTCAGGAGAATGACTTCTCAGGTCCTGCCACAGACCCACTGGAGCACAGCGGCAGTCCCGCAGCTGGGGCAGACTCACGTCCTCACCCTGACTCAGCCACAAAACAAGGTCTCAGGGTGGGGAAAGAGACATTAAAAAGGAAGGAGGTGGGGGAAAAGATAATCTATTTTCTACTGAGTTCAAAAGAGCAACCTTGCCTCTGTTCTCTTATCTTAAACACAGGGCATCACTTTATCTCGTTCAATAATGTTTCTCCTGACACATTTGTTCTTTACAAAAGGAACTATTGACAGAACAGGCAAGAATAAAGAACTGTTCTTCCAATAAATTAATTCTTCAGAGCTTCTCTTCTTTCAGAGCCTCTCTTTCTTGGGTGGAAGAGGAAAATCCTGTTCAAGATAACCCTCATTATGACATCTTTTTCTCAAGGAAGCTGGAAAGAAGCTGACTTTCCATTAAAAAGGCTTTTTCTGCTCCTCCATGCTATCAATAGAGAGCACTTGCATCATTGCAGGTCTCATAACTCATTTCTCTCCCCCGTATGTTGGGATGAGTATTTTATTCTGCTGCAACTAATCACATTTTAACAGAAAGAACATTATATTAACACCAGAGAGAGCAGTATGTATTCCTTTACACAGGATTTAGAATGGTCAAGAAGATGCGCAGCTTTTAACCAAACACTTGGCTGGTAATAACACTCCTCTTTTTCCCCATTCAGATGTGAAAAAAATTCAGATTTTTTCATTGTTTAGCATATGAAATTCAGTAGGTTTTTACAGCTCTAGCTTCAGACAGTCTGCTCTTAATTTAGGAGCTGTGATCGCTAATTTAAATGTCCTTTGGAATTCTCAGTTCTTTCATCATCAGTTCTTCTTACATCAATAAATGGATGATCATTTACTAATAATACGATGAAGATTTAAATGCTCCAAGATTATTAAATACCTTAAATTTTAATCCGGTGTTTTAAAATATTCATTTTACTAGAAAGCCTGACTTTCAAACTGATATTTTCCATGTTCAAAGCTAAAATTTCCAGATGAAATAAGAAAACTAAAGCCTTTACTTATTATGAAAGTGACAACCAGCCCATTATTCCTGAACTAAAAATATTTAGCTGTCAGAAACAGCAAATCAGTTGAGATTTGCAATATATAGGAGTTTAAGAATCACACGTCTTGTCCCCCTGCATTATGAAATTACATTAGACCAACAAAGAGCTTTAAACAAGTTCTTCCAGAGCAGCAGGAGCATGGAAGGCTGGTGCTGCAGCTGACGTGGGCAGCCTCGATGGTTTAAGTGTATCTCTCACGTATTCCTATCAGTTATATGTTATGTCCTGCTGCAAGAGTCTCCTCTCCCCGTGTTCAGAAGGGATGGAAAAAGGATGGCTACAGATGTGAAAAAGGAACAGTTATAGGGAGCATGGAGCTTGGCATTTCCCTGGATATGTCTTTAGAACTGGCCAAAGGGCTGAGTATGGGAGATTCACTTGAAGTAGGTTCAAATCACGAGTCAGCAGAAATAATCATAAAATAAGATTGTACTAACTTATCCCAAACCCGACTCAGTATCTGAAAGAGAAACATAAGCACATACTCAAAAGGATACGTTTAGGATGACAGCTTAACGCTAACGACAAGTGCCTGCAGTGTGCGCACTGAATTTGCTAGACCAGATCCACCGCAGTTTTCTATTTTTTCACTGTTAAAATAAACTGTTGTATGTTAATAGCACACTAAGACAGAGCAGTAGTGCAAAGTGAACTTTTCAAAGCTAAGGCTTGCCTTCATCGTTTCCTACCTCTAGCCAGTAATGAACTGCCTTTCAAGTCAGTCGACAGGACCACGAAGCAGATGTTGGTGCTACGCTAGGGAGTAACCCCAACACAGCTGGAACAGGGGCAGCAGCTACATCCTGCACACGAGTTCTTCACAGAGAAAGATTACACGAGCATGTTTTCAAACAGCAATTTTAGTATCTTCCCTGTAATTTCAGGGCATATTCTAACATGACAGAACATGTTCTTTTCAAATTACAATTGCATTGGAACTTTTTATGTAAGGACTGTAACACGCAGGTCCAGTTTCACCTATCAGAACTGGGTCCATCTATCCTAAGGGAGACCATGCTCCTGGGTGAGCTGGCATCCATCACGGATGAAGAAGAGATGCCAGGAGGCCACTACAGACTCACCTATAGTCAAGCAGCAAGTCTCACTGGATGGAGCAATTTTGCCTAGTCTAAGGGTTGGCTACATTAAATACTGGAAGTGGAACAGTTAACTGCAGCAACACTGAAAATGCCTGATGAATGAAATACCTCCTCTTTCTGCAGGGAGGAGGGGATACGTTTCATTAATTATTACCTTCCAGGGTATGCTGACTCGCTTCTGTCTGTGCTGAATTTCATGTAAACCCTCTGTTGAATGTCACATACTCATACGCTGCCTGAAGTGCTAGATTTTGTATTTGGATATCTGGTGTAGCTGACAGATGTTTACAAACTCATGTATCTGCACAGTTTCTTTTTGTCTATCCATCTGTGCTCCCTGATAGACAGCAAATTATTCCACCTCAGGCTGGAATAATTTAAGACTATGACATCAACCCTTAATCTGCATTTTTTAGCTGGTAGCATTCAGAGATTTTCAGTTACAGATGCTAGAGTGTCATTTTAAATTAACCTAAGCTGTTTAAGATTCAGCCATTTCTAAACAAATGGCCATGACTATACAGCGTTACAGCTGTTTTTAAAGATGACAGAACTGTGATTAACTGGGACTTTTGGAATGCGCAGCCTGCTGTAATTTGTAACACAAACTTCAGGTGGTTTGGTGTAGAAGGCGGCTGAGGTCTTTAAAAACCTTATAAAAAATTAATACACATTCCCTGTGCTTTTAGCAGTATATGAAGCAGCAGCTAGGTTCAGGTCTTTGTAAATCCAGTTGGTCTTATCTCAGAAGAAAATCCTTAAGCATTTTTTCCAGTCTACATGGTGAGAGCCTCTCCCCTTCTTGCACAGCCAGCACTCTTCTCTGAGAGAGGACACAGGATGAAGTCAGTGTCTACTACCAGCATCTCTGACCAAATGATGAGTTACGGATTATTTCATCCTCTTGTGAGGAGAGATCAGCAGTTTCACCTACACCACCGCCTTCCAGCAAGAGTCTATCTTCAGGAATGTAAATGGTCCTATGTCTAAATCTTTCCGTTTTCCCCTTAACTGACACTAAGATTTAACAGTCTGCATCTTCTTTAAGCTCCTCAAATGTGAGCCATCACCCTTCTCTTCTCCAGCTCCTGAGAAATTCACCGGTGCCTTTCCTTGCATCGAGTGCTGGGAGTTGATGCACAAAAGCATCTGGGGATTTTCAACGTTACACCAGGATTTCAGCATAGGAATTGGGATCTTTGCCTGCTGGATCATCAGTTTTCTGAAATCTCTGTTACAGGAAGGCCTTCCAAAATGCCAGTCAAGTGGGGAGGGAAGACAAGGTCAGAAAATGCTATTACTAGGAATCATTTAGTCTAAAACCAGTTTGAGGCTAATCTCAAACTTAATCTACAGAAAAGTTCCAGAAATGTAAAAAGCTGCATACGGATGGAAAAGCTGAACACGAGATCAGCTCTAAATCCTTCGTCCAAGGAGCTTCAAGGTATCTCACACTGAGCGTGCGCCTATTCCTGAATCTGAACTAGACTCATGCCGACACTGAGTAGAAGCATGCTGAGTGCAACCCTCAGGGACGCAAACCCCACACACCAAGGAGCAGCCCTTAAGCTGAGCTTAAGCTTGCACTCACCTTCAAGTCAAGTCCAGCCTAGCATCTATCACATAATCCACCTGGCCTTGCAGCAACATTAAGGTATTTGTAGATCTTTTATAAGAGCCCTGATGTCGCTTGCCACAAGGCAGCTGGGATCTGCAGGCAGCTTGAGCGTAGGCTCAAACCGTGTGGATGTCTGCCAGCAGCAGACCCAGAGGCATCCCCCACACAGCAACAGTAACCAGTAGTACAGAGAAAATTAGAACCAGGGTAATTATTTTACCCGTATTTACCTTAGTTTAGCACTGATACAGAGATAATCAGAAGGGACAGGGAGGGGGGCTGGGTTTTAAACCACACCATGAAGGAAATCAGAGTATAAGAAACCCAGAAGCTTGCCTCTAACCGCTATTCAAGGATCGTCCATAAAGCAAAGTGACCTACTCCGCTCTACTGGAGCAGAGCGGTGTACTAGCACAGAACTCCAAAAGCCTAATCCAAGTATTAATTATCAATCGCCTAACAGATTTCAAGCCTCTTGTTTTCAAACTGCTCATAAATTGATTCTAATTTCTTCTGTGGAACAATTAAAAGTGTTTTTGTTATCCCGATGAACTGAACTGTAACGAAAGCTATTGCAAATAAACATAAAAGACAGATGATAAAGATGGTAATAAGCATATTGCTACTGCGTCCCAAACAGTCACCAACACTTCTTAGTGAATATCATCTTTCACAACAACAACAAAGGATAAGAGCGCAAGGCTATTTCATGCAGTCATCAAAACAAAATGCACTGAATATTATATTTCATACTAAATACATTACCCTGGCAGTTTGACACTCAACATTTCAATAGATATTGCGTCTCTCTAACATTCTGCCTGAATTTCTGCAGATGGACTTTTAAGTATCAATGGAAGATTACTTTACTTGTCACGCTAAAGAGATTTGAAAGAATGGTTGCACACACTTCATTTTTAATTTTTTTTTTATTTTTTTATTTTTAAAGGGAAACAAATCCTGAATTCAGAAACATGGTTATACTGAAAGGTCAAATCCCATGTTGTGTAGTAGTCCTTTGTGTGCAGTGCTCTTTCAATAGCTAAACTGTCTTATCTCTGATGTGCCCAGCAAAGCATTGGGAGGCTTTGCTCAAGCTAAACTAAGTTAACCTAAACTATGCTAAGCAAAGCTGAGATAAACTAACAGTGTTCCCAAATCTCAGTGATCTGTTGTGATACTAGGATTTTTTAAAAAATGTGCTTCATTTTAAACTGTGCAGGTTCCCGGAGACGTGTAAATACAAAAGAAACTCCATTTTTGGTAAAAAAACCCCAAACAAGTAAACACCAGGAAAAAACCCCAACAGACTAAGTTTCTGTATCTCATGATTTCAGAAGACACCCTGAGCACACAAACATCTCTCAGGATCACAAACAAACAAAACCATCAGCAATTTACTAGACTAGAAAAAAAAGTGGATTTTGAGGTTCAGTTCCAGAGTCCTGAAAATCAGCTATCTGCCAAGATTAAGTGGGACACGTATTTAGCGTATGGCAGGCATTAGAAAGTTTTCGGCAACAAACTAGCTCTTTTCACCTGATGCATACCTTTCCGTCTGCTCCGAAGGAGCACGGACTAGGTCAGAACGCTACAGCAATTGCCTCATCAAACACCGGATCTCTACACAAGCATCTTCTCACCCGCTGTAAGCTTTGACTGGCCACTGCTATCATATCCAACAGCAATTAAGCATCCTTGTAAGCCGCTGCTATTCTAGAATTTTAAATTTGATTTTTTTTTTTAATGGGGGAAGGGGAGGGTGTTTGTTCACCAAGAGAGAGTTTCATTACTCACATGGCAAATCTGCCAGTAGTAGATCATGGAATGGATTGTTACCTTTCCCGATCCATTTTGTAAAGATATTGCTTTCTTTCCAGACTGCAAGCATCACTTCTAACTGGATTTTGAATTATAATGTGAACTTTACAAAATTATTGGTGCTATTCATATCGCTAGTTAGATTCTGCAGAACGGCAGTATTTTTTGCCCTTCCCCAAACCAGCACCTCTTAGTGTTTTATATAAAACCACCACGGCCAGCAGAAATTGAACATTTCCAAGTAATGTAAAGTATTACATTGCACTGAGTAAACAAAGAATAAAACATTTTTATACTTCTCTTTAAACTTATTTGCTTTTTGAAAATATTTATGCGGCGTAGAAGACACGAGGTTATTGAGAAATACAGCCAGTTCCTCTTCTTTAATTGAAACATTTATGCTTTTCGTTCTGCTAGCAAAAAGCAATGAACAGTAATAATGCAAGATAAATATACAAGAAACTTATAGATACGATTGTAAAACAAAATCATCCTAATGTTTTCATTTAATTACCCTGAAATGTATCCTATTTAATATTCATTACTCAAAAGCCAATTTAAAAGAGAAAGAGGTGAAGGGACTTATTCAGAAAGACGGACTGTCATTCACTGCAATAGTTATCTAATATACAGAAGTTAATAAAGCAGATTAATCTACAAGTCCCTTTAAGCCATCACTGAGTTTAGAACAACTGCCTCTTTGACCTCTAACCCTCCCGCTGTGCACCAGTAGCAGGTGCCAGCTGCACTAAAATTATGGCTGACGCGTTTTAAGGCAAAGTCTTTTCTTACTTCGCTTCTGACCAGCAGCTGACCCTGTAGGAACGATTGTTTCATGTGCTGGCCTAAAGGCTACATAAACCAGTAACTGATAAACAAAAGCATACATACACCAGCTGCCTAGCCCGAGGGTGCACATCCAACACTGACACCTCTAGCAGTTTGTGCTGCAAGCCCAAGAGCCGCTTTTTGTTTCCATACGTGACTTCTGTACAATACTTGTTACTTCGTGGAACTAAACTTCTCTCCATCCCCAAAACTGTTTGTGTAAACTATAGCACAGCTTGGATGATTAAGAGGACATTTCGAATTCAATTTAGCACCATTATTAAGAGCGTGAAATCCTCGGATACATCACTAATGATGATGTATTTTAATGTTGAAAGTCTTAAAATTAAATTACTCGATTCACATGACAACGAATCACAACAAGGCTTTAAACAAAGCAGAATTAGAAAAGACACTAAGCTCATTAATTTTTTTGATTTCTTAATTGACAGCGCTCATGTAGTGATAGCTATACATTTAGCAATATACTTGAGACTGAGGCTGTTGCCGCCTTTATACATGTGCAGTAAGAAGTACGTATAAAAGAGAAGTAACCATGTTTGAGGTAAGACGGCTTTGACATAGTTATTTTGCTGATACAAATTACACAACCACAAAAACAATCATAGTAATGATTAAATGCAGTTATGTACATGGGAGACTACTAGTGCAAATGTTAACATATTTAAATGGGTTCCCTTCATTAAAAAAATTATATATGATATTAAACCATCAATCAACTCGAAACACTAGAGTCTAAACGTATTGTCACTGGTTAAAATAAATGACTTTGAGACTGCGTTTTGGCTCACTCAATATGGTGCCGTTTCTGTTGCTTAGCCACCCAAGTCTCTGCTGGCTTGGGCTACAGCTGGTATATCTCCATCCCTTTCAATTAATAAAGAAAGTTATGATAGTATTGGATAACATTTTTAAATCGTGCTAAGAGGCTGAAAACAGATGTCCCAACGAAAATCCCTCTCACCACTGTATCAAACCTTTCAAGGCTCAAGCCGGCAAAAGCCAAGCACTCCAGTCCCAATTCAGCTGAGCCTTTATAAACACATTTAAATTTAAGCACAGGAATCGTACCTGTGGGTTTGATCTGCTCTTAAAATTAAGCATATGCTCCAATATATGGCTCAAGCTGCTCAGGTACTCAACATCTTGCACAACTGCCCTCTGTCAGTACAATTCACATTTTGTTTTGTGATGTGCTTATATGCAAGTGCTTCTGCATGGGCCACGAAGCATGCATTATAAACACATCTCCTCTTCAGGTTTTTATTTCAATTACTGTGTGTAACTCTGCACTAGCTGTACATGGCACTGAGGTTTATCTGAAAAACAAAAACATCACTGATTTTACTATATAAAACGGAAAAAAGGAAAGTTGCAATTTATAATACTTTTTATTTTAGTAACGCCACTTGATTTTTCATTGCAACTGGCATCTTTACTTCGTTTTACATTTGCTACACAGCGCAGCTTCACTTAGTGCAACTTTGTCACTCGGTGAAGTTCTAAGTCCCAAGCGCTCAGCTCCCATGAGCAGCTTGGGGAGGTTTTCCCCGCACAGCCTCCTGTTACGGCAGTACTGCCCACCCCATCCTTGCTCTCTTTTTCAGCACTACCACATTCCCCATCACCCACGCCCTCCAAGTTCTTTGTTCACCCACATACCTTCCCATCTACCTACTGCAACATTCCTTTCCTAGAGACCCCCCTCCAGCCCACGGACTCCACCACATGCGCCCATGGCAACAAATGCCAGCTCTTCCCACATCCCCGATTCTCCCCTGCCCCCTACGCAGCACTCCCCACCCATTGCCCCCAGAAACGCCGAACCCTCAGAAGGGCTCAACGCAGGCACAGCCTCGTTCTACACCCACCCAGTCCTAAAGCAACTGTCTACCAGAACTGTCCCCTGCTGTGGGTCCACCTGGGCTGAGAATTGGAGCGTACCTGCCAGCAGCCAGCCGGCCTCACCGCCGGCCAGGAGCCATGTGCCTTCTGGTTCCTGGCTGGCCGTGCCGCGGAGGCATGCGGTGCCGCTCCACCTCTGGGCAGGTCAGACAGCACTCACCGCCACTCCGACACCAGCGAGTCGGAGATTGCTTTGGCTGCACACTGCGTCTTGACGCAGGCACTGTGCAGATCTAATCCAAATGCTGGTACAACGTTCAAACTCACCCAAAAAATCCTCCTTATTCTTATCCACACGATCCTCCTGAAAATGATGCACAGAGTGTAATCACCATGCAATACCCTCCCTCATTTGGTACCCCTATATCCAATGCACCTCTCCAGGAAACATCCAGGAAAGGAAGCAAACACTGAAATGTCACCGAAATCCTGTTTCTATTCAACCAACCAACCATTTATCTCCTTCCACATCCGGCACAGAATTATTTCAACGAGGACTACGCAGAGTTCTTTACCTATCGTGCACTGCTGTTAGTAACATTCGTCAGAACTACGGGTGAAAGACGCTACAAAACTGACTGATTTTTGGAAAGAACTAACATGAACAGTACTTTACCATACCAAAATGAAACTAACCGCCTAATGCGTACAATTCAGCAAGAGAAGCATTAACAGAAGATAAAGGTACCATCTTAAAACCAAAAATTACACTTTCATTTATAAAGTGGTACAAACACCGTCTTCACCTGTCAATCCCGGAATAACAGCATAGAAAAGTAGGAGCCTTTTAAAATTATTTATTAAAGTGCTTATAACACAACATAATATAACAGCAATAGTTGAATGTAATAAACTTAATACCGCTTTCTATCCATATATCTCAACTTACTTTAGACATGTTAATTCAGTTTAGTTGTAAGCCACAATCCTGAGGCAGTTGTTTGCAGATTAAGCGCAGACTAAGGAGCTCGCCTGGGGTAACAAAGCCCGTGGCACAGCACACAGCAGGGCCAAAGCCAAGAGCCACTGTTACACTTTAAAAGGACACCGTAACTTGCTCCTAAACATTAAGAAGTCGTTTCACTTCTATGTTTTCTACTGCTCCTGCCTTTGCACAGTCACACCAACCTATTA
This sequence comes from Cariama cristata, assembly GCF_000690535.1. Taxonomy (NCBI): domain Eukaryota; kingdom Metazoa; phylum Chordata; class Aves; order Cariamiformes; family Cariamidae; genus Cariama; species Cariama cristata. Next base: position 332 of record NW_009618590.1, on the reverse strand, counting down.
AAAAACCCGACCTGCTACAGGACTCACGTAAGCAAACAAAATCAGAATTAATAGGGTTTAATTACACAACCGCTGCCTTAGAGGCCACAGAAGATGAAAGCCTCAGTCACGGATATACACCTATTTACTGAACCGCATCCAGATGTTGAATCGCCTCGTTTAACAGTGACCGAGTGCTCAGCTGTACGCGGAGGCGCAGAACCGCAATGAAATCATTCCGTTGCCGTTTCGGGTGCTGCTGAGAAAGAACCACGTGCCTTGCGGGCGGGCGCAGGGACCAGCAGGACATCCCCACACACTCTCCCAGCGGGGCGAGCGAGGGGGAAGGCGGC
>NW_009618589.1:0-24115 GCF_000690535.1 Cariama cristata | reverse complement strand
TTTACCTTTTTCCGATTCTCCTTCCCATCCCACCGGGGCAGGGGGAGGAGCGAGCGAGCAGCTGCATGGTACCTAGTTGCCAGCTGTGGTAAAACCACAACAGCATCCTAGTGCAGAGGAGCCAAGATTAAATGCACTGTAGGGTTGCAAACCATCTGGATCCATCAGCTCCATCAAGGCTACAGGGGCCTTTTCCCCATGACAGGGCGCAACAGCTCACTGCAAAGCACAAGCAGCATGGAAAAAGGGGAGGGGGTACCAATGACAAATGGTAATGGTAAACTGCAGACAGAAAGGGTGTGTATCCTGAATCCAGCGCTGGTGCCTTCAAAACAGACCAACCCTATCATATGTGTTCAGGTGAACATCTTTCCTTGTTCAGTTGTACGGGCTGAGGACGGGGTCTCCTGGGAGGTGAAAAGAAGGGAGATTTAAGCCATGTACCAACTTCCTCCACCGTCCCCCCCACCCCAAGCATGGCAGAAGCACTTTGGAAAACACAGATATGGGACCCTGTGGTGAAGCACTGCATTGCATCGGGTCCTTGGCTTCCAACTGAGGCCCCCAAGAAGGGAATCAGCTAAAGATGAGCAGGAGACATGCTCTGGTAGACAGTAAGAGGACTGACAGAGATCTGGTATCTCCATGGGAACCCTGACAGTCCAGAAAACAGCTCCATCTCACACTGGACCTGGCAACAACTCCCCAGTTTCACTTGGAACTGAGAGCGAGCCAGACTCCCCTTGTTGCAACACATAGATATTGTCATCCAACCTGTTCTCACTGCTCTAGTCTTCATGGAAAACTCTTCTCCTGACCCTCTTTCTCAGCCCAGGAGATACCTTCTGGAGTGTGAAATTACTCCAATGTTGCTTGTTCCAAGCCAGATCTTCCCACAAGGTACGTGCTTACCCTGGCCCCAAGCAAATGCCTTGTTCTGGACTTGAGTAGACTGTGCATAAGCAACTATAAGAAGGACATCATGGAAAATGGTGTCTTGAAATCCTGTGATTTCTCTTTCTGTCAATAACCTGGGAAAAGAGGCACAAGTGCTTCACTCTGTTGGGAGAATCACAGTTCTGTGCCTGCCCAGTTTGGGAGGTCTCAGGGCTGTGTCTGACCCAAGATGCCCTATGTGACCCCACTCAGAAGGAGATATTCTTACAGTATGTGTGCACCAAATGCTGCTGCTTGAGGCTAGAGAGGTGGACCATCCCAGCTACAGAGCCACAAAGCCTTTTTTATGGGCTTTCTTTGCAGCACCTGTTCCTAGCAGACACGAGACGTTGACCTTCAATGGGTGAAAATAGTTCTAGAGCAGCAGGGACAAAACCAGCCACAGGGCTGGATGAGAGCCCTCCTGCCACAGGACCCTCTACACAGGACTCCAAAAATCATCAGGGTGATGGAGTGCAGGGAGAGGAGGTCTAACGCAGCCTCACTTCCATTTTCTATTAGTTATGATGTGTTTTTAACCTCCATATGGTGCTGAGAACCAGCTAAGGTCTGTGATAGGAATAAGGTATGAATCTATTAATTGGTTCTTCAGGCTCGTGGTGTATAAAATACAGTGAGTGGACTAAAAGTGACGTAGCGTTGGGAAATTGCTTTGCACTGGTAACAGCTCCTGGAGCACGTGCTCCCGCTGCTCTGCAGAGAGGAAGATGCCACAAACCGGCTGCTGCTGCGTCCACCTGCCAACCTTTGGACTCCTTGTGCGACGCTGAGACTGTGCCGGGAGTTGTAGGGCTGGCAGAATTGCTGCATAATTGATGGCTTTTGTAAAATGCATACAGATCGATGCTGCAACACTGAGGTGTTTTCCCAGTATAGGAAGCCAATCAAAGCGGTAATTCAGGCAAGTCCCCTTCCTGAAGCAGCAAGCAGAGGTGGACACAGTAAGATCCCTTCCTACTCCAGATAGGATCTAGAAAGAGTGAACTTAGGACACTCTTTTCTTTCCATGTCCAGCTCTCAGTGGTCTTGGTATCCCCAGTCCTCTGATGTGCCAGGGAAGACCTTTGCCTCTGGGAGGAAATCTGTGCCCACTCTGGGTGTTTTCAAGACAAAACCCATTGCACAAACTGGTCCAAGGTGGTGGCACTGACGAGGGAGCCATCAGCCTTCAGAATGTCCTCAGGGAGCAGCCCCAGCCTGGCTGTGCTGCTGGTGTGGAAGGCAGGAACCTGGTCCAGGACCTGGATGCAGATGCCATGGGAAGGGAAGGGCTAAGAGAGCTCCCAGAAGGGCAGGAGGACTCATGGGAATGCATATCTGGGACTTAGGCCAAGGTGGACTCTGTTCCTCCTGCCTGGGAACATCCAGGTGGCAGTGCTAGACCTCAAAGACGATATCCTTTCATGAAGGGCCAGCTTCCTAGCTTCCTCACCTGCCATATGCCCATTCTCTGGAAGGATGGGAGACACATGCCCTGAAAGGTTTTAGGGAACCAGCTCTGCTGAGAGGTCTGTGAGACTATGGTAGGAGGAACATGGCCACTAGATTTGTATAAATGCTAGTGGGAGGACCTCTGAAGGTTCCTAGTTCAACCTCTCACAGCAGGACTGTCACCAACTGCAAGACACTATCCCAAGGTGATGCTTGGTGGGACAGGACCACTGGGTGGGAAAAGCTTTGCACCGCAACCCACAAGCCCTTGTGACACCCAAAGCTGGTAGACAACATCCATGGGAGACCCGGCCAAGCTCAGATCTGCCTTGGATGTTTTCCACCACAATGTTCATCCCTTGCTCCAAGATCTGCAAGCTCATCCCCAGCAGGAGGTGATCCACGCCCAAGCGGAGGGACTCTGACTTTATACGAGGTCCTTGGAGGGCTCTAGGACAGCGAGAGGGTCTTGCAAGATCAAAATTGGTTGGAAGGTGGTGCCACAAGCACTACAAAAATCTGCGCCAGTTCCAACTGGATTGAGCTATTTGTTGCACATAACCCAAGACAACCCCATCTCTGCTTGCAGACTACCTTGACTCTATGGATTATTTTTTTTTAATATTAAGCAAGCAGTTGGTTGTAATTTATCTTATGATATTTCTGCGCACACACCACGAAGCAGCCCTCAGACCTTTCCCCTGCTTTTCAGACAGATGCATGATTTCTTATTACACCATGTGCTATTGGCACTTTTGTCTGGATAGAAGAAACAGATATTTGAGTGATTTTCTACCCACAGCCAGGATATGGGGTGCAGAGTGCTCGTGTGTGCCCCAATACAGACCTGCATCACAGTCCGAGGTGATGCAGCATTGCTCTGTGCATTAATTTCGAGGCCGGCAGGGAGACACTAGACACAGGAGCTCTATGGAAAAATGTGTATCATCACTTTGATTAGACCTCTAACAGCAGGGATTACAAGAGAAAGCTTCTCTCTAAGTTGCAGCCTGGGATGAAAGTGTTAATTACCACGCAGCATATCATTAACACACCTCAGCAAAGCCTGGAAAAGCTCAGCTTGCTGATAGTTACGTCAAACTGGCAGGAATAGCTGTTATCTGCAGGGACAGGGTTCCCCAAATTGGACCGGTAAAAATCCCTGAGGAGATGTGTCCCAAAGGCTAATGCACTTCCTGACACTCATGCCGGGGCAGCAGAGCTCTGCCGGATGAGCGGGGCCCTCAGGGATGAGGCTGGAGAGGCAACCTGGGAGCTGCCAACCCCACTTGCTCTTCAGTGGAGAGGCAACATCTCTAACATAGATGGAAGATAGGAAGTCCATGGGGGATGTCCTCCCCCTCTCCTCTGCGCTCCCAAGGCATCAGGGTACCCGCTCAGACCCTCCCACACTGCCTCCCCGTATCCCTCTGCTCCAGCAGAGCTGTGACACTGGGAAGAGGGCAGCCTGGAAGGCGCATTTGAGGGGGCTGTGAAACAGGAGAGAAAGGCTGGACCTGCAGCCCCTCATCCAGGCTGATGGGCAAGGGGCACAATGCTGGGGAAGGAACAGGAACTGGCCCCGGCCTCAGCCTCACATCAGGGTGTCCCCTTCCCCATCACAATCACTGGTCTCAGTGCCCACGGGGTCAAACATGGGGTGTCTGGGAGGGATGGAGGTATTCAGGAGGACAACAGGGCGTCTGGGTTTCTGACCTGTGAGGGCACATGGAAATCTGCAACAGCGCTGGCAGGAGCTGAAAGCCTGTTTGGGGCTGGGATCAAAGGTGATCAAGCAGCCCCAAGTAAGATGCTCTTCCTGGCACGTGACTCTGAAGGTCCAGGCCACAGGAGAATTCTTCCTCTCCTACATGATGGCTCTTGGAAGGAGCAGAGAGCTGAACACTCAGCACAATTTATGGATGAGGATTTCCTCGAAGTGTGGCTGAAACCCCCTCCTGTTTCAGTTCCCACTAGGATGGTGGGTGGCTCCTGCTGAGCTCTGCCTCCATCTCCTGGCAGCCCTCTCGGTTGCTCCTGAGCTGTCTCCATCATGAGATACAAAACCCAGCTTGCTGGGCAGCTTAGTGGGCAGCAAGACCTTCCCCTTCTCTCAAAATCTTTAAGTAACTTCCAAGCAGAGCTGGAAAAATAGATCCTTCTTGCAAATATATCTATAGCCAAACCATGACCACAGCACCATGAACTTCTCTGCTCAGCTAGGCAGAAACTGGCCAGAGGGATCCCTCTATCCTTCCTCCTGTCGCTCCCTTCAAGCTGCTCCATCATGGGTCATTCAGCTGTTGCAAAGAATCCTGGGCAAGGCGCTGCATCCAGGCATTGGGATGGGACACTGGACAGGCTCCATCACAACAGAGACCCAGCCTGACCCCAGCTGCAGCATCCTCCACGCCAGGGACCAGGACAGAGGGGCAATGGGGACGGCCAATGGGGCAGGATGACACCTGGATACAAACGTCACATCTGTCCCACGGGAACCGATAGGTCAGGTAGAAATCCCCTGATTAAAGGGCAGCGTCTCAGGGCTCCTGCTCCATCTCCAAATCTGCCTCCCTGCCCAGGCATGTCCCCATGCCTTCCCCACCTTGGTTCCCGGCACCGTGAGAGATGGTGGCTGATCCAACACTGCTTGTGCAAGAGGTGATGGGTGCTGCTCCCCTCGCTTCCTCCTCCCTCGGGTGATCTGGATTGGGTGACTCATCCCTAATCACCCCGTTCATCACTCGTGAGCGAAGCAGAAGCTGCCCAACAGAAGAGGGCTGCCCAAGCGAGGGCAGGGTGCTGACAGTGGGAGCAGCACTCTGAGCATGAGGCCACGAGCTCCTGGCCAGCAAGAAGAAGTCCCCAGACCTGTTCCTTGGAAACTATCCAATGAACTACACATGTATACTCCCTGTAGAAATACCCAGAAAATTAAAAAGAGAGGAAAAAAAAAAAAAAAAAAAAGCCCCAAACCTCAGTTATCATGGCCTCAGGCTTTCTGTAGGACCGCTTAGTGGATGCAGAGTGCTGGGTGAGGGGTAAATCCAGCAGTTTTGCCATGCTTTCCAGCCCACGACCCCATCAGCACCCCAGGGAAGTGGAGCATCCCCACCGCCACCATCACACCCCATTTCTGTCACTGCTGGGGACAGATGAAGGAACCAGAGCAGCTGTGTGAACTCTCCCAATGTCCCAGTACACAAACACTGTGTTTCTGGGCATCTCCTTCAGAGAGGGAGGGAAACTTCCTCCCCCCTGCTTTCATTTTGCCAATTTCCCCAGGCAAACCCCATACATTGGTCTGGCCGAGCCAGTGCAGAGTCCATCCCTCCGCTGCCTCTCCCAATTGCAGAAAGTGCAATAAGTGATGGTCGAACCCCTGCCAGATCACTTCTCATCCTGTATACTACCTCCCAGGGTTGCATCTTCCCCACCTTACCCCAAACGTGGGTCAGGAGAGTGTTTCTGCCACGCTGGGACCTCTCAGCACCAATGCAACCTGCTTCAGGCAACCAAAATGCCAAAGAATGAGAGCACATCCCAAAAGCTTGAATTTCCATGATCTCCACTCTGTGGCCAGGTTAGTAACCTGAGTGTCTTCTGCATAATGGGGCTGGGAGCCCCTCTAGATCTGTGTCTCTCTGCTGGTCCCCCTTGCCAGCTGCTGTGTCACCTTGCCCAGTGACTGACAGGTCAGCCAGGATCTTCCCAGGGAACCTCCCCCAGGGGATGGAGTGAGGAGCAGGGTCAGTGAGGACACTGTGCAGCAACAACCCATGCTAGATGACCTCAGCTGGGATGCTTCACTGGGCAGTGCATGTGAGGACTTTGAAGCCCTCTGCTGCTCTCCCCAGCAGGCTCCTGAGGAGCCTGGCAGCCCCAGGGTCTTCATGCTGTAAGGAACAGCTGGACTTTTCACCGCCTTGCAGGAAAATTCAAGGAAAAGAAGGCAAAGCCCCCCGGGACCACTCACCTCTGCAACGCTGCATGGCACCATGCCACCCGGTAGCTCCCTTGCCTGCCCTGGGGCTCAGCAGGACTGTCAGAGGGGGCCGATCAGCTGCGGGTAAGGCTGCATCATCCAGCCACCTCTGGAGGCAGGCACCATAAAAAAACTGCTGGGAGAAATACAACTGTGACACGCCAGGCTGGCTTCTTGCCCAGAGCCCGAGGAGGCAGCGTGGGCAGGGAGGCAACATCTCAGAGCACGGTGCAGCTCTGCACAGCAGCCAGCCCTCGGGATCGACCACGGCAGAGGTAGGCTTGGCGCAGGGAAGGGGGCATGGGTGTTTCTGCAGCCACCACTGGGGTGGTCCCTGCTCCTGGGGGCTGCTGAGCAGCCCTTTCCTAGTAGGGGAGCGCCTTGGCCAAGTACTGTGGCAAAAACCAGTGCTGGCTTCCCGAGCAGCATCTCCTTGCCTCCAGTTGACTTCTGGGACAGAGGGTTGGCAAGTGATGATTGGCACCTTGCTGCCAGGGACAGGCAGTTTCTCTGTCCCCTCTGGGTTACTCCTGTTTCCTTGGATGGCAAGGAGTTACCTCCGTCCAGGGCTTCAGCAAGGAATGGGGCGCAGCCCGTGTTTGTGCGGTGATTCACTGAGCGTCCTGAGCACAACACCCACAAGCGGGAGCCAGGCTGTTTGATAAAGAGCTGAACCAGGGAGCGTGGGAGCGTAGGCAAGAGACCAGGGATCAAGAAGAGGCAGAGGAGGAGAGCAAGAGGCCCAGTGACACGTGCGCATCTTGTTGTCGCATCCTGGGGACAATCTGAGCATTGCTATGGATGCCCCGGTGACTCCAAACCTGCTTTCTTCTGGGATGTACCCTGAGGAGATGGAGGGCTCCTGTGGGACATGCCTGAGCGTGCACCCAGATGCAGGACTGCAATGTGCACGGGCACTGGAGATGTACACACAGTCGTGCCCAGGACAAGCAGTGGGTTGGCAAGTGGGCAGAATATGGCTCTACGGAGAAGGCTGGGCAGAGTGGAAGTGTAGCCAATGTCTCTCTGGGTGCTGATTTCCAGCCATCCTAGGCAGCAGGATGACGCTGTGGAATGGCTCCTTCCCCTTCTACCCTGGTGCCAATGCGTGCTTCCCCTTCGACACCACCCGGACCGTTATCATCTCCGTCTTCCTCTCCATGTTGGTGACTTTCATCATCATCCTGCCAGGGATCCGGGGCAGGGGGGTAAGTGGAGGTGCCAGAGGAGCTCACCCTTCTGGTCCCTGCCCTATGCATCCCACATTCCTTCTCCTTCCCAGCCTTGGAAACAGACTTGGGGAGAAAACATGCACACAGGTTCGTGGCCAGGCCTCTGGGATCTCTAGCAAGCCATGGGGGTGAACTCCAGCCCAACCCAGCATTTACCCCCATGCTAGAGACACCAAACTCCACCATCCCAAATTTATGAAGTGCCCAAATCTGAGTTTGGCTGGATTTCACTGTGAGCAAGCCAGAGTGATTTTCCAGGAGTGGAAAAACAGGGAGAGGCTCAAAGACCTCGTTCCACCTTCCCCCAAACCCCAACAAAAGAAAAGTCTGCACCATGTGTGCCCCAGCACTGCTCTCAGGTCAGTGCCCAACTGATCCCGCTGAAAGTCCGCCGCTCGCACGCCGCAAGCTTGTCGCGTGCTTGGGTCCGCAGCGGGGCTGGCCGAGAGGTGTCTCCCCCCGAAGGGACACACTGCAAACTCCTGGGCACTGCTTTTGTCTCCAGCTGTGGCCAACTGCCAACACATCCAAACATGTGAAGCTTTGGGCAAGTGTGGAAATCCCAGCTCAGAAGTATTAAAAGAAGTGTCTCCTCCATCCTTCTTCCCAGAAAGGGGATGGCACAACTTTCCCGAATGGGATGTTCTGACCTTCTTGCTCTGCCCGGATCTCCCTGCTCCTCCCCCACCTCATGGCAGGGATGCCCCAGTTGCGTGTTTCCCCTATGCCACCCGCCTGCAAAGCCCATGGGGTGACTCCCCAGGGGAGGGACAGGCCCGTTTCTCACCTGCTGATGCTTCTAAATGACATACTTGGTGCGGAGGTCCCCATGGCAAAATCTGACTGAGACCTGTCCCCCGGCTCTGCTCACCCTTCTCAGAGACTCTTCTGGTTCCTGCGGGTGGTGATGGGCCTCTTCGTGGGAGCAGTGGTCCTCAGTGAGTACTGGCGTCCTGGAGGGGAAGCTCAAGGATGCCCAAGACATGGGGGATGGAGGGGCAAGGTGAGGGAGGATGAACAGAGCAGCTAAGCACCAAGTGCAGCCTGCAGGATGAGCTCATGGGGAAGACCAAACCCTGTCTGTGTCTGAGACCTGTCTCCAGCAAGTGGTGAGAGGTGCAAGCACCCATCTGTCTGCTCTCTGAAGGCTGGCATTTGAAGGCGCAGACCACCTCTAGGGCAGTCACTGAAAACCCACCGCCAACTGCCAGGGGACTTGGACAAATCGGCAGGTGCTTAGATGAGGACCAGTGCCTGGACAGTGCCCACACGTCAGCCCCATTGCCTCTAGGGCTAGGGACTGCCCTGGGTGTGCAGAGAACCGAACCCAAGTGGGGCTCTCAGGGTCATGGGACAGGGTTGATGTTGGGGAAGGACACACAAGGCTTCTGCTCCTTGGGGCTCACAACCCCGGTCTTGCCCTTGGGATGGAGTAAATGATGCTCAGGCCATGGTGACCATCATGGCAGGTGCTTCCAGCATTAGAAGTCTTACTGTCAGGCCATGACTAACCTTTGAAGTCTTCACAGCCATACAGTTCACCAGGGACTGGGAGACTGGCTGGGTGACAGTAAACACCTCCTACAAGTCCTTCAGCCGTGCCCTGGTGAATGTGGACATTGGGCTGCACATTGGCCTGGCGGGAGTGAACATCACACTTGTGGGTGAGTGCACATCACAACAGGAGGGGACTGAGTGCAAGTTTGGCAGCCATGCACATGGGTACTGGGGCTGTGGGCCCTTGAAGTCTTGGAGACACCAGGAAGTCTTGGAGCTGCCTCCAAGGCTGAGAAAGGTCCTTAGTCTTCATCATCTGACAGGAAACCCAGTGAATCAGGTCAATGAGACCATCAACTACAACGAGCACTTTACCTGGAGCTTCGATGCAGACTATGACCACAGCTATGGTGAAGGCCTAGAAAAGGGGCTGCCCAGCCCTATCCTCTACGTGGCAGAGAGGTTCACCACGCAAAGCCCCTGCGGAGTGCACAGGCAGTACCGCATCTCTGGCCACTACGCGTCACTCACGCTGTGGTAAGTTAGAGCAAGAGGTCAGCCCTATATCTGCTCAGTGGGGAGGTGAGTAGAAACAAGTAGAGCAGAGAGACCTTGATGAAGCCACCCTCTGCCCTATGAGGCCATGACAAACCCTGGGCTGGCCTCTGCTACCTGCCATTCTGCAGAATTAGGGCTGCTCATGTTTGCTGGCCTGCCCGTCTCCCCAGAGTCCTCTTCTGTGTCCTCCTCCTTAACATGCATAATTGCATTTGGAGAAAAATTATTATTCATTTAAAAGAAAGCAGGTGCAAGTGTGGGGCTTATGGTGGAAGGTCCTCTCCCAAACAAGATGCGGAGCCCCGATAAGACCAGCGGGGGCGGGGGGGGCTGGGGTCCTTTTGCATGCCCAAGAGGGCATGAGACTTGCTGGTGGGGAATGGGAGGGACCGTCAAGAGGGTACTCAGAGGCTGTCTTGTGGTGTAAAGCTGAGAGTCCTTGTGTGTGCTGTGCTCCTGGAATCTCAGAGCATTCCCATGTGTCTCAGAGGTCTTGGGAAAGGCACTGCAGGGAAGAGCGAGTCTTTCTGTGATTGCCTCTAAGGATGTAGGCTCCAGGTCCCTGCCTACACCTCCATCTTTATTTTCAGGAAAAATAACTAGCCCTGCCCAAACCTTCCTGTTATAGAGGAGGAGTATTTCAAGGCAGGGATGTTGCTGTAAACTTATTTTTCTTTATTATTCTTGGAATCAGAACAATTTGTTAGGCTCACCTCCCCAGCCAGCTAAACCCAAACCCCACTCACAGGGCAGGGCTGGAAGCTGGGTTCACTCCAGGTGCTGAATCAGATGTGGGCACGGTTTGTTGTGCGGTTCTCCAAACAAAGGTGTCCCTTGTTGCCATTCTCCCTTTGAATAGGTAGGAACCACCTGAGGGTGGTCAGTTGTGGGGGACCACAAGAGTCAGAGAAAGAGATAATTTGAAGGGACCTCCAGAGGTTTATACTCCAGTCCCCCACCCAGAGCATGGCTGATGTGAAAGCTGTATCAAGGTGCTTGGGCCTTCATGAAGTTCAACACTGAATGTCCCCAGGTGTGGAGATCCCTCTCCACCACTGCGGGATCTGTCCCACAGCACCACCATTCACGCAGCTGCAGAATTGTTTAGGTTGGAAGGGACCTCCTTAGACCAGCCTGTCCAGCCCACCTGCTCAAGCAAGGCCAGCCAGAGCAGTTTGCCCAGGGCTGTATCCCTCCATTGGGATTTGGAAAGGAGACCCTGAGAACAAGTTCCAAGTATGACTCTTTCTGCTTGGTTTTGTGGTCCTTTCGCAGGATGGCCTTTTGCACATGGCTCATTTCCATCCTATTGTTCTCCATGCCCATGCTGCTCTACGGCAGCTACATGCTCCTGCTCACTGCCGCGCTGATGCTCTTCTCACTGCTTTTCTTCTTCACTGCGAGGAACACTCCGAAGTGTCCTATCCAGTTTGGCCCAGCTTCCCTGAAAACAGACTATGGTGGATCCTTTTGGCTGACATTAGTGACAGGTGAGTGCTCAGCTTGCTCCTGAGGCTTTTGTTCTCCATCCCTGCAGTGATGATGCTCAGTGATGCCCCAACAGTGCCTCATCCCTTCTGTCTCCATGGCTGGTCAGAGAAAACTTTTTTGTTTTTTTTTTTAAAATGACATACAAGAATTTAAGATACCATCATTGAGACTGGGGGAAAAAAGAGCTGAGCAGCCAGGAGATTAGAGTGGCCAAAGCTATCTGTGTGGAGGTGTGCCCAGAGGAGTGCCATGTAAGTCATGAATCGCAGAGTCGAGGAAAGACCTGGCCTGGAAGGACCCTCAGGAGTGTCTCTCCCAGCCCTTGCCCAGAGCAGGGCTAACCTCAAAGCCACATCAGCCTTGTTCAGTCTGGTGGTGGATGTCCCCATGGCTAGAGATCCCCTCTGCCTTTCAGGACCTGCTCCACAGCTGTCCAACTTATGGGCAGCGATTATTTCCTTTTATCAAACTGGAATTTCCCATGTTACAACTGTGCACCTCCAAGAAGAGACTGGCTCTTTTTCAGTAGCAGAAGATGGCGATTAGGTCCCCCTACAGACTTCTCTCTTTCAGGCTAAACAAGCCCAGCTCCTCCAGCCTTCCCCCGTACATGGTGGGCTCCAACCTCAACTCTCTTGGCCATCTGCCCCAGTTCATTGACTTCTCTTTTGTACTGGTGAGCCCAAACTGATGGCAGAGTCTAGATGTGGAGAGGGAAATAACACCTTCCCTTGACCCCCTGGGTGATGCCATGTGCCGTTGGCTTCCAACTGCAGATCCAGGTCTGGATGGGGCTGGGACATGGTGGGCAGGAGGTGTTAACATGTCTTCCCACGCTGCATTGCAGGGCTTCTGTGCATGCTGCTGGGGTTGGGCATCATCATCCTGAACTCTGTGCAGCCAGAGAAGCTGAAACTTGTCTTTAACCTGGACGAGGGAAAGGGAGAAGAAGAGGAGGGGTGGAACAAGTCTTACCTGCCAGCCAAGCCCAGCTCCTCTGCGCAGGATGTGCTGATGGTCCCTCTGGGCGAGCTTTGCGAGGTGACAGCCACCCAGCTGTAAGGCACTGGGAGGAGGCAGGGCAAAGCCCAAGGACATCCCTCCTGAATTCACACTCCGGTACAAGCCCACCAGGAGCCCAGGTGGGAAGAGACACAAAAAGAGCCAGGTGACGAGAATATCCATGTCTGGAAAGGTGTCTCAAATACAACAGTTTGCCCTCATTTTTTTGCTGTTGTTTTACTCACCAGCAGCTGGAATAGCTTTTGGGGGTGACGAGAATCCATGCCCCGCCCCTGGCTGTACAGTTACAGGCACTGGGCTACTGCCCTTCCCCTTAGTCCATCCCCAACAAACCGCAAGTCTTCCCTAAAACACAGAGACTAAACCAGAACAAACTGTAGAGAAACCAATTAACTGTAGATGCATAGATACGAACCAAATGAGAAGTAGAGCCCCCGCAACAGCACCCCCACCCTGAAGGGCCCCAAGAAATCCCCTCTGCCCAGGGATGCTCTTCCCATCAGCAGTCAGGAAGGGAGAGTGGAGCTGTGCTCACCAGGGTGCCCTGTATCCAGAACCTCCTCTTGGTCTGGGGTGAAGAACAGGTTGGCAAGGAGGCCCACAATTTAGTAGGATGCTGGAGGTACCAGACCTTGGAGGCCTCCTGGATTTCAGACCCATCCCGACAACCCACAGCTCAAGTCTGAGATGCGCTGGGCTGCACATTGGGCTGGAAACAGCACGGTCAGGGAGTCGGTTGGTTGGCTCCTGCTTCTTACAGTGCTTATACACACCCCAAACCACAGCCACCAACCTGTGGGCAGCCTGTGAGTTATCAGTGCTTTCACAGCCCTCTGAAAGGAAGACAAAATATTTCGGTGGGAGGAAAGGAGAGGAGGAGATGGGAATGGAGGTGCTACAGTGCTCCAGAGGGCGGCTGTAATCAATTAGCAAGAGGTAAGCATCACACCCCATCTGGGAGGCTTGGTTTCCTCCTGCTCAGCCATGGAAACGTGCATGTTGTAGGACACGCGACGCTGAAATCCTGCACACCCAAGGTGGATGCAGCCATCCACTCCTGGCTGCTGACAACTAGCAGGTACCTTGCCTATGCAGGGAGGGAGGACGTTTCAGGTTTGCACCCCTTAAACTGTGCAGGTTTTGCACTTTTTTTTTTTTCTTTTATTTTTCTGTTTTGTGCTCTATTATTTTCCTCTCTCTCTTAATAAAAAGTAAGTTGGACCTGGTCTTTCACTTGTCTGTTGATAGAGGCATCTCTCTGAGGGCTGGCAGGCTGGGAATGCTCTGTTGCTGTGACATGGCAGCCACAGGGAAGGGAAGAAGATGAAGAAGATAAATGCAGAGCCCTTTTGTGGTCCTGTATGGGACATCGGACCATGGCTAGTTGGTGCAAGTCAACATCAGACCACACCCAGGCAAATGAGCAAGGGGCATATGGGAGGACTTTAGCTCCTACAGTGACCCTGGGCATGTGGAAGATTTGATGGGGACAGTCCCCAGCCCAGCAGAGAGGTTTGCAGAGGGACTACCATGGGGCAGGCCCTCTGAGGAGGAGATGCTCAGACATGGCATCCTGCCCCATCCCACTCTGGATGGAAGAGCCTTCAATGAGGACCTAGAGGCCTCAACAGGCATTTAAAAATAGATTGGAAATGAATTCCTTCATCTTGAGAGACCTCAGCCAGGATGTTCCCAATGGCATCTACCAGGAGATGCTTCAGGCTACAGATGGACTAGATCCAAGGTGCAACAAACCTCTTTTAATTATTGAATTGAAATTCAGCCCTCGCAAACCTCTGCCTTTCCCTGGTGTGTTCCCTCTTGCAGCCCAGCCTGGGGAGCAGGGGAGTGGGCAGCTCTGCTGCTTGCTAGGTGGCATGGTGGTTGAATGTTCTGGTGCAGTGAGTGCCTCCAGGCATGGGGACCACGGTCTTTGCAGACCCCAAGGCTGTGCTCTCTGAGACACTTATGGTGTCTGCTCCATTGCTGGCAGTGGCTTTCTGGTTGGGTGCCAGATTCCCTGGACAGCATGGGGCCAGAATCAGCCCAGTCCAAGAGCCAGGGATTTAATGGCAATTATTTTGCATCTTGTTGTTCAACAATGGCTCGGTCCAACTAGGAAACTGAGCTGGGGGCTGTGGTGAACAGAGGAGGTAGGACCTGCAGCAGCACAACCCGGGGAGCCATACTGCCACAGCTCTTACATTGCATATGAAGAAGCTGCTATGACATGTAAAGAGGCAAAATAATCATCCCTGAGCAATGGCCCTCATGTGTGCACCTCCCTGTGGTGGCAAGGGAAGAAATCCTTCACCCCCAAATCTCCTTACAGGTTGCCAACCCCCATGACACAGCCAGCCTCTGTTGTCCTGACCTCCTGCTCTGCATGAGACATGATACGTGAAGGGGTCTCTGGATGCCCCATCACGTCATTGCCACTGCTCAGTTGGCCCCATGCAAAGTCTGCTGCGGAAATCCTGGCCATTCTGTGTTTGCTAGGAAGTGGGCAAGACTTGCAGAGCTGTGGTGTCTCTGTGCTTCAAACAGACCGAATTGTGTCTGGTTTGTTTATTTGGGTGCATGCCCCTGTATGTCTGATGCAATAGGCTAAAGCTTTTCTCCTGGTGAGGATGCTATTGGGGAGCGAATCATGCCTAAAAACAGGAGATGAGGCTGGAGAATGCCAGATGCGGTGGCAGAAAGAATGGGAAACCCCCCCAGCCTCCTGTACTTTCAGAGCATGGGATCTGCCCCACACCAGCCCCAATAACTTGTGGTTAGTTGTCGCATCTTTCCACAGTGCCTCCAGATCTGACGTGTCTGGACGCAAGAAAGACTCAAGAAAGGATCCTCCTTTTCCTGAGGGAGTTTTGTTGGTTTTAATCTTACGGCTTTTGTCCTGCCGCTCAACTAGTTAAAGCCCTTTTGAGGCTGTGCTACATCCCTACTGCGTGCTGCTCCCCACAACAAGGGTTTCTCAGTGGCTCTCCTTGACTCATGCCAGCAAGCCTCGTCCTTCCTTGGGGGCACCTCTACCAGGGCAGCTCCCCCCACGGGAAGGATGCTGCAGCTGGGGTCTCGTGAGCAGTCACCTGCAGATATGCCCCATAGCCCACTCTTAAGAAACCAGCCCCCAGAAATGCCCAAAGTGTTTCAAAGGAGCAGATTTTTAATAAAGTTTTATTGAAAATAATAATTCTTGTGTATAACAAATCACATTAGTGCAACACAAATATCACGTGAAAGAAATAAGTAACTTAATAGCGAGGGTCCTTTCTTAGAAAGAAAAGAGCAAAAATACTGAAATGATGTCCTTCACAGTGAACCAGACTGAAGCTACTCCAGCATTCAGATATGGCGAGCTCCTTGTGCCAGCCCATAGAAATTTCATCAGGCTGGTAGGTTTGGTGCCAGAGCCCATCTTCTGTTTGTAATAATGTGACTTGATGCACTACATTTCTCACCTTGGCTGGGTCTGACTCCTGGCCTTCGGCTAGCATTTCGTGGCGAGCCCAGCCAGCCCAAGTGTGCTCTAGCTGGATGGAAGTAACTTCATTCTTCCCTCTCCTTCCTTTCTTGTGGCATTCTTTTGGCCAACACTAGGCTACAAGTCTTATCTAACAAAGCCCAAGATTGAAAGTAAAAATAATCACATCATCACATCCCCCTCTGCCCCCGGCAAACTCCATCATGTGTTTATTCAGTCTTTATTTCTGGAGAGGCTTTTTTACTGTCGCTGGTGCAGCATCCAGCCTGATGGAATCTAGGTCTGTGCCTGTCTTTCCTAGGCACACCTAAAGGTCTACGCTAAAAGTCAGTGCTTGGGAAAGAAATGAGCAGGTTTAATCACTGGCTTTTGGAGTCACAGGTGTTCACCATGAGAAATCTCACCAGCAAGCTCAGTTTCTGGTGTTGGAACTGGCCATCAGAGGCTCGCTGCACCAAGCTGTGCCAGGGCATGGAGCAGGAAGGGCATTTCTGCTGGGACAGAGACCCTCGGGAGAGTGTGCAGCTCAAGTCCCTGGAGCTGTGAGCTGCTCTGATTGCAGCCTGCCAGCTCTCTGCAAAGCCTGCCCTTTTCCAGAGGGCATCATCAGGGAGATAGTTTGCACGGGTACTTCTCAGCACGTATCCATCCCAGTGTGGACTCGTGTATTCTTCAAAGGCAGTTGGATGGGGAAACGGGTCTCTGGGGACATCAAGAAGGGTTTGTGCTCTGTCCTGTCAGGCATTCCCTTTCACTTAGGGAAGGAGTGGGAAAAACTTTCTTCTAGATGTTGTTGGAGTTGAGTTTGGAGGGCTGAGAAGACAGTCCTTTGTTCACAAAATGAGGGTTGATGTACACTTCTGTCATTTCCTGGTACTCCTCTGCTTTGTCCTCACGGAGATCAAAGAAGGTTTTCAGTAGGTCCAAGTTGAAGTAGTGCAGTGCGGCAACAGCGATCCCACCCACAAAACAGAGCAAGCCTGGAAGACAAGGTGCTCTCTGAGAGTGTTCCTGTAAAGACCAGTACACTTCGCACCCCTGCCAGGGGACGATGCCTTATGGAAGATGGCCTTCTACCGTATGAGGTGGCTTCAGCTGCTGTGCTGAGCATCTTAAAACCCAGGCATGGGTCTTGAAACTCAGGCAAATGATCCCCATCTCCTTGCATTACCACACCTCAAGGACTGAAAATCCCTCCACCACCCTTGAGATGGGGGTGGTGTTCCCCCTTCTGCCAGCTCTGTTGACATCTCTGCCAGGATCTGCTTTGCCAAGGCACAGGCTAGGGCTCTGGTGGGCTGCACTCCCCGAGCTCTCTCACCTACATTTCTGGGGGGGAAAGCACTGAGTTTCTTGCACACCCAGAGGGAGAAGGTGGTGTGCCCTGATGTAGCTTGGTGTCCTTACCAATCACTAGCGTGAGCCAGAAAGATCCCCCATAGCATGTGCGCAGGGTTGTGGTCCCAAACTGGATCGGGCACATCGGGGTGTTCCTCACAGTGGCGAATGAGAACAATGAAAAGATCATGAAGGCTCCTGTGACCAGGAGCATGTAGCCTCCATAGACTAGAACGGGCATGGAGAAGAGCATGTTGGAGATAAGCCAAGTGCAAAAGGCCACCCTGGAGACAAGAGAGGACCAGCGAATGAGTTGTGCAATTGCCATGGACTAGGATGCTCTATGTGAGGATCTCCCTGTGGGAGGAGAAATCTGGGCTCCAGGTTGCATTGTATGAGGCCAAGAAGCCCTGTGGGCAGGCTGGAGTGATCCCTAGCCTTCCAGGCTGAGCAAGCAGATGTGCAATGGTCACAGTGCTACATCCAGAAGGCAGAAGCCCAGGTTTCCTCTTCCCATTGCTCAGCCCACCGACTGTAGGTGGACTCAAAGAGTCCGCGGCAGCCCACTCAGTGTATCCAGACCATCTCAGTTCCCTGCCTTTCCACATGTGGGGCACTGCAAACCCCAAAGAGCAGCACACAGGACTGGGATAACTGCAGAAGCAGGCATAAGTCATTTGCAGCACCTCTGGACTTGGCTGAGGAGCTGGGTGACAGGGAAACTCTTCAGCTATGGGGCTGACATTGCCAGGCCCCTTTCCTAGCTTCTACATCCCTGCTGTCAAACCCAGAGCAGCGGGAACAGCACTGCAATGGCCCTTGCCCTCCACAACCCATGGTAGAGGGGACTGTCTCCTGACAGCTGTGGACCAGCTCTCCCTCAGCTCAAGTGAGCAGCAACATGTCGCTGCCCAACAGATCCTGCTAGAGTCGAGATCGACCCCACAATAACAGCATCGTCAGCTTTTCCTCACCTGGTCCCACTCCCAGACATTAAACACCCTCACAGATGGGGATGGGAGAGTTCCGCACATGCCCATAGGCTTCTCTGGGCCACCAATGACAGCAGCTCCAACTCCGTTCATGGGGATGGACCCCTGACATCATCGGCAAGGATCTGCACCACGTTCCTCTCTCCTGTTCCCAGCCCTGGTGGAGTTGATGAGCAAAGAGAACCTGGATCTCCTATCTGCTCAGCCCAAGGTGCCTACAGGACCACCCGTTTGACCGCAGACCTTGCAGAGGCCCCTCCATGCACATGGCTTTCCTCCTGGTAGCATGCAATCACCATCCGTCTCAGAGGCCTAGGGACAAGGTAGCAGAGCCCTTCCCACATCCTTGCATCTCCCCTGCCTGCACTAGGACAGAAAGGCTCACCAGAGAGTGGCTGATGCATAGTGGCCAGAGATGCGGTACTGCCTGTGCACTCCGCAGGGGCTTTGCGTGGTGAACTTCTCCGCCACGTAGAGGATGGGACTGGGCAGCCCCTTCTCCAGCCCTTCACTGTAGCTATGGTCGTAGTCTGCACCGAAGCTCCAGGCAAAGTGCTCGTTGTAGTTGATGGTCTCATTGACCTGATTCACTGGGTTTCCTGCCGGAGGGAGAAGACTGAGGCCTCACTGTGTCCCAGAAGCCTGGGCACTGCCAGCCAGGGGCACGGGCACCCCAGGGACAGCAGGGTCCCAGGAGCCTCCATGCAGACCAGGGCCAACCACAGAGCACTTGGAGACCTCCTGGGGCCATGGCCGCTCCGGACCTGCAGACAGGGACATCAGACTCACCCATGAGTGTGACATTCACCCCTGCCAGGCCAACATGCAGCCCAATGTCCACATTCACCAGGGCACGGCTGAAGGACTTGTAGGAGGTGTTAGCCTTCACCCAGCCAGTCTCCCAGTCCCCTGTGAACTGGACAGCTGAGAGGAAAAGGAAAGATTTTTAAGCTTAACCAGGAAAAGTTAAAGAGAGGCTGGTCACAGGCTTTGCTGTTCTCAAGGAGGGGATCATGGGCGAGCATGAATGGCACCGTTCCTATCTCACCATGGCACTGCAAGGGAATGTAAGGAGGGCAGGAGAGCTGACTCAGCCACCAGGACGTGCCTCAACCAGCTCCAACGCCCTGGCAGAGCTCATGTCCTCTCCTTGCTGAGCATCCACTCCCTCGATCCGGGAGCAGAGGAGCTCAGATTCCCAGGAACGAACCCCATGACCTGATTCCTCCTTGGGAATCCTCTCCAGGACTTCCCAGCAAGCTCCCCACCACGGCAAGCACCACAGCCCCCAAGGACAGGGCTGGGAAATGAGCCCATTCCTCAGCCTTGGGAACAGGGGTGAGTTTCATTCCAAATATTAAGCTCCCTAGATCGCACTATTACTGACCAGTGAAGATCACTGTCAAACAGAGGCGGTGGAGGGGGGTGGTAAGTGCCGTTGCAGCTCTGACAGTAATTTCAGCTGGGGGAAAAAGAAAAATTTGAAGCATTTCTGGTATGTTTTTTTGGAACAACGTACCCTTTTCTGAAACACTTTTCCAGCACTGAAATGAGCTGAAAGTGAAGGTGATGATTTAATCTCAGGCCAAACAAGAAAACCTGCCCAAAAATAAGTTCAGCTGCTGAAACAACTTGTGAGGGCAGTGATCCAGTAACAGCTCTGCAGGAACGTTTTCTAGCTGCAGGTTCCAGTGTACCCTGCTGCTGCCAGACAGCAGCCCTGACACTGGTTTTAAAAGAATTAATTCCTCCTGTGTACCCAAGCAGCGCCCGGCTGCATCCTTGTAAAAGGAGTGGCACTGGATGGCTCTCCAGGGCTGAGCTGGTTAAGGCTGTGGAGCAAGCCCTGACCTCCACCCCTCTGCCATCTCCAGCCTGGCACCATGTTCCCAGGCATCTCCCAGTGCCTGGACATCCCCAGGTAGAGGGTGACCACCGCATGCCGGACTGGGTCCACGTGTCAGCTGGCAGAGTCCCGCAGCTGGTCACAGCCTGGCTATCTGCTTCTATTGCCTGGTTGAATCAGGGGCTGAGTCATTTTGGTTGTGCTTCATCATCCCTCTCTAAGTCTTGTAATCTGCCCTGTCCTTCACAGCAGGAGAGTTTCTTTGATTTAGGGTCAGGGCTGGTTGCTCTCCCCATCTGGCATCTTCTTGTCCCCTTGGTACCTCTGTCGGTTACAGATCCTGTCACCCTGTCCAAGTTGGAAATCCCACAGCCTGGTTTCTACCACCAGTCCCATTTATTACAGAAGATTTCCTGGTTTCTACTAAATCAAACCCTCTCCTTCATCTCTTCCTGCCTTGCTCCTTGAAAGGTCTTTACCCTCCCGCCCCAACCTCTGCCCTGCTTGTGTTTTATTTCACCCTGCTCTCCCCACATCACTGCAAGGCTCCTCTCATCCTCCAAGCATGCCTGGCTGCAGTCCGAGCTGCTCAGCCGTGCTCCCCCAGCAGCAGGCAGCTCAGGAGGGCTTGCACAGCGTGGGAAAATAATGGAAGATTGGCCAGGAGGATTGTAAACACACTCAAGCGACTTGCAGCTGGGGTGTAGAAAAATACGCATATGGTGCTAATTGTTGTTTAGCCTTGTGTGTTGGACAAGTAGAACATCTGTGTTCAGATAACAGGTCTGTGATAAACTTAGATGCACCCTATCTAACATGCTTGAGATTCCTACCCTGCTGCGGGAAAGATCACAGTGGTAAACTATGCCTGTGTGAATCTCTGAAATACAGGTGAAAACAGCAGGTTCAGCCATCCTCTAGCAGGGACCAAGGTCCACAGTGCCTGTGTTCCTGCTGGTGTGTCTCTGCTCGGGTGCTGCTTTGGGCATCCCCCGGTTCACAAGACAATGAAAATAAATTTACTCTTTGCATTTCATCGACGGTTTTGTTGTTGTTCCTGCACCCTGGCTGTGTCAGCTCACACACAGTTGGAGGAACATGGGGCTGTGCAGCCCACTGGAGCTGGGGCTGTTCGACACCACAGTGCAGTTACAGCCAGCAAAGCTCCTCCTTGATTCAGAAGTGACCACCGGCACCTCCAGGTGCTCTCAGCCCCCGTGCCAGGGATGGGGAAGCCCTTTTGGGAAGCTGTGTGACTGTTTTGCAGAGCAGGGGTAGGGTAGACCCTGCAACCAGCCTCAGCCAGGCCATGGGTGTGACTACCAGCTCGCATTTCCCAGATGCAGACCCTGCCCCAGGGTTTAATTCTGCCCCCAGACCCACGCTCCGAGGGCTGTGCAGCACTTACCGACAATCACCACTCCCACGACAAGGCTGAGGAGAACCCGGAGAGTCCAGTACAGCCTCTGCAAGGAGAGAGGTGGGACATCAGCAGGGAGGAACAGCCCCAGCTGTCCTCCTGCCTCACCCTGAACCAGCCAGGAGTGTCCCAGCATCCAAAATGTGGGGAGCAGATGCTTATCCCCAGGGAGAGGGGTCACACACCACCCGTCCACGGATGCCCGGAATGATGAGCAGGAAGCTGCAAGCGAACGTTAGGAAGACCACGATCACTATGATGGTGCTGACGTCAAACACAAAGACCTTCCTCTGCTGCAGGTAGAAGGGATAGATGCCATCAAAGAGAGTCATCCTGCACCTTCAGGACCCTGTGGGAGAGAGGCGTTCACAGTGGTGACCCTGCACAGTCCTGCCCGGCTGCCTCAAGCCTGTGGTGGCCAACCTCAGCTCAGCTCTGGAATAACCAGCTGCAGAAGGTCCACCTCAAAACTCTCCAGAGGGACAAGGAAATGTGATGCTACAAGGAAACAAGCAGGGTGAAATACTCCCCAGCAGAGAAACATGCCACCGAAAAGCCCTTGGTGGAGGAGAGGAGGTGCCTGGGGCAGAGCTCCACCAGCCTGGAGGGATCGTGGTAGCCCAGGGAATCAGAAGCCACTGTCCTGCTGCAGCTTGAGGAGCAGCCCAAGCGCAGAAATCTATTGAGCAGCTCGTCCCCAGACGGAGCCAGGTGTTTCTCTCCAGCAGATGCAGCCAGAACTTTCTGCTTTGTGGCATGCCTTTAGAGGAAGTCCACAAGCCGGCAACCACTGGCAGATGCAGCCTTCTTCCAAAATGACAAGGAATCACTGAGAACATCAATTTCACAGTAGCAAAATGATCCCCAGCCAGGGGCCACCATTTCCAAACAGAATAAAGCCCACCACCCCCATTTCTACCCCCTCTCCTCAAAGAGGCTTTTTCCCAGGAACTGCAAAGTACAATCTGGGGAGGGAGGACTGTTCCTGTGCTTGGTTCAGAGGGGCCAGAAGCAACTCTTAGAGTTGGGCTGTGGGTCCAAGGAGCACACGAACATCAGGAGCCCATCTCAAGGCTAAAGGAAACAGTTACATGAGCCAACAAAGTGTGTAATTCCCATAGACTGCTTTGAACTCCCATTGACACTTTAGTTCTAGCAATTACAGAGCTTCCCCCATTCCTGGCTTAGATCTTTTCTACCAAAACTGATTGCATGCTTAGTCCTTTTACTTTGCTTATTTAATAGCATCTCTGCATGTAACTACCCCAGGAAGTCTTCTGAAGTCAGGGAATGACAGAGCTAATATGACTCATGACCAAATACAATTTCATTCTATCCCTGCATGGGGGAGTTGATTTTATTCTCATTTTCTGAAAACGGTATTAATGATATTTTCAGGTAAGATCCAACCCAGAGCAATTCAGCCACAAAAAAGCGGGTCCCAAATCCCTAGAAGTAAGTACGGATTACAATAAGTGCCATAACAGTTTACCCGGGCAGATGAAGACACTTTTCAATGCATAAAGCAATATTTAGTTTCAGAATAATTTTCTGTCTGGTAACCCAGATCTTTATAGCAAACAATTTAACAGAGACTGGGTTTTTACAGCTGGCTCACAACTGATCTGGACCTGACATCTTGACTCTGTGCTCCAGACTAACACAGCTATGATGTGTACTTAAAAATCTTATTTGGGGCTATTTTGCTGTAACTGTTTTGGGCTATTTCCCTGGAAAGCCAAGCCCAGAGAAGGACAGCCTCCAAGTGCCATTCCTGATATGATTACCTGGCAAGCAGGAGCTGTAGTTGATTCCCAATGCTACAATGTCAGACCGAAGTCCAGCTGTGGGGTCCCCAGCCCAGCAAATGTGCGCACAAAACAGTCTGAGCAGCTGTGAGAGAAGAAATAAATGAACAGTTTAGCCCAGGACAAGTTAAATCTCGATTGCTTGAATTCCACTGGTTTCATTATATCTTTGCCCGAATTTCATACAAGATGCAATGAGGGAAGGAATGATTTCCAAGTCTGTATTCACCAGAATGCAACTCTTCACAGCTTAAAACAGCTCAACAATATGTAACAATTGAAAGCCCAGAACACAATGTGGAAAATGTTGCCTTGTTAAATATAAATTTAACTTTCAAACACTATGAAGGGATGGTTGCAACTTCTGGGAATAGTTTTATAGAGAATTTACAGAGAAGCAACTCTTTCTGTTGCTGTCCGCCCAGAATTTCTCATTTGATCGTCCTGATCAGAAGACTAGCTCCTTGGCATTTTTGCAGCTTTGAAGTGAAAAACTGATGCCTGCAGCTCAGGGCACAAGAAACTGAAGTTGTTGCACTTTGGAAAGCAACCTCCATGCCGAAGTACGGCTGTGGCCCTAGACCACCTGTTGTTTCCTCTGTCACCATGTACGGAGAGGGAAAAGACTAGAGATACCTTGAAGGAAGGATCAGTAATTTACCAGAAATGGACAAGTTATCTTTTGTTTAAAATATTCTGGATTGGCAAGGGAGAAAGGCAAAGGAGGCAGAAATTTTGCCCAAATCCCAGCAGTTTCTCCTTACAGAAACCCCATTTTGCTGCCCTAGAATGAATCGAGCTGGGAAGGACCTTTCAGAAGTGTCCAGCCAAAACCTCCTCACAGCAGAGCCAACAGTAGTCCTAGATGGGGTTGCTCAGGGCTGCAGATAGGTATTTTCTGTTCAAACAAGGGAAATCTTGTCTCCTGAAAACTAGATGATCGGAGCTGCAATTCTGTGATGGGGGCACTCCCTGCATTTTCCTGTCCCTGTAAGAGGGTCAACTTGGGATAGGAAAACCCACCAAGTTAACTCAAGATGGAGATGCAGC
>NW_009618588.1:6336-32151 GCF_000690535.1 Cariama cristata | reverse complement strand
TATAAAGATACATATGTAAAGAAATAAATGTATAAAGGTATATGTATATAAAGCAATAAATATGTAAGGAAATATATGTATAAAGAAATAAGTGTATACAGATATAAGTGTATAAAGGAATAAGTGTATAAAGGTAGGTATACCTATTAGAAAAATTTCCCTCAAGTTCCATGAAATACTCACTTCTAATGCCTTGGCATCTCTCAACAGGCGAGGGTTGAGTCTTGAGGAGTGAGGGTTTTTGGCCCAGGCTTCGTTGTCTAATTTCAGCACCGATCCTCCGAACTTTGCAAACTTGAGGGTTCGTGAGCGCTGAGAGCCATCCCACTCTGAGGGAGATGCTGTGGACCAGGAGAGCTCAAAGGTCTTGCTTAGGACCGCTGTTTATAAGTCCACAAGATGTTTGACTTTAGTCATCATGAATTTCCGTTCTGACCACAACTCGAGTGGGTGAGCACTGATGCCATGTTCTACTCGAGCTACGATTCAGATAAGGAATGTACCGAGGCCTGCTTTGCTCAGGCCTCCAAGGCCTGCTTTGTCATTTCTATTCAGATAAGGGATATACTTAGGCCTGTTTTGTCAAGTTCCTGTCCTTGACCAGGTGACAGAAGTTGCTGGTACAATCACTATTTTTCCATCCTTAGCCATGAGAGGGTGTCTGGTTTGATCAAGGGACACTTAATCACCCAACTTATTACACAAAGGCTAAGGCATGGATTTCTGAAGTCGTAGTGAGGCCCAGGAAAAGGTTGGGGCAGGTGGGAGATGCACCACCGCAGAAATGGATCACCACTTTCCCAGGTTTGTGGCTGGCAATAAAAGTTATTTGCATTTGGACTAATTTGGGGAGAGAAGGAGAAGCAGATACGTGGTTGTGTGAAAAAAGAGTTGAAGTGTCATTTTTTAACTAGTGTTAAAATTCCCTGAGCTTTCAGTATGCTTCTGGTAAACTGGTAAAGCTTGAAAACAGAATTTAAGTTAAATAAACAGAATAGAACGACTAGTCCAGTGATGTATTTGCTAGTTACAAATTCTGAACCGTGTGTTTGACCATGGATGTGGCAGGCACTGCCGTACTCGGTGATGAAGACCTGTTCCCTGTGTTGGGCTGCGGTGTTGGCCACCTGGTAACCTGAGCAAACCCCTCCAATCCTGCCCGCCACAAATTCCTTGTGTGCAAAAAAGTACAATTGTACTGACCTTCTTGGTAGATAAAGCATACAATGTAGGGCAAGGTGGGCTTTTCCCTACTCCAGAAATTGGGACCTGTATTTAAGGGATGAGGTGGGAGTGAGGGTGCCCCTTTGCATCTGAAGTCCATGTGGTCCATGGCAGTTTAGCAAAGAACAGAGGATACAGCATCACCCCCTCGAGACCATGCATGTGCCGAGCATCCTGGGGAGCCACCGTCATTCCCATCTGCACTGACTTGCGACCTTTCTTCCAAACACAGTTGTCGACTTGAACCCTTATATTTCATGTTTGTACTATGTTTGAAGAGTATTTCTTGGGAGCAGATAAAATGTATGGCTTTGGTTTGTTTTCAGAAGTTAAGATGTTAGCTTGTTTCTCTTTCTGCTCTATTTATGTATTACTAGCTTTTATTTGCTTTCCTATCAAGTAGCCTTTTGTTTGGTTGGTTTATTTTTTGATATTTTTCTATACTTATCTTCTAGTTGATAATGGAGATCACATGGTTTTGATAGAATGGATGCTATGTGGGTTAATTTTTCTCCTAAAATTACTTAAAATGTCATCTCACTGAGGATGACAAATCAAGGTCCTCATAAACATTCATGTTATGAAATCGATTCTGACTTAGGCACTTTTTATTATTGTTGCCTGCATAAAAAATTGTCATTAACTTTGTCAGAATACTGAAATTTGAATATCTGTTTGTTGTGAACACAGAAGCGATTTCATCTTAAAGTGACAAAGGGCAGAGTTTCTAATGAAAATGTAATTTGTAGCCTCTGACTGCAAATGCTTCTGTTTGTGCTAATTCTCATTTAAGTCACTGCAAAAGGTATGGTATATCGGCTTAAACAGCGTCAATATCAAAGGCTTTACTTTTCATTATTATTACTTTTTTCCTATGATAGTTTTGGTAAAATTCAAATGCATCAGTAATAATGTTTCACTTTTATCGCATTATCAGATTAGTTTTACACTGCCTTAACCTGAGTTGCATCACTTAAATGCCATTTAAAAATCAACCATTAAGTTGTTTCAAATGGTTCCAAGGAGATATTCTTGGATGCGCAAGAATTAATCTCTTGTGCCATTTTGGGCAAAAAGGTGGAACAAGGTTTCTATAGGTGAGGACAACGGTAGAGCAGTGTTTGCTGGCTGCCACAGAGGGGCTGGGGCTCCTGCGTCCTGTGTCCTGCATCCTGACACTCTGCACCAGCTGCATCCCCACTTCCCAGCTGGCACCTTACGGCTGCAGCCTCTCCCGCGGTGACACTGATGGGATCGTGAGCGTGACACTTTGCAGGATGTCTGGGGAGAGTTTTCTTTCCTTGGTTCCTTATCCTTCACCAAGTACAAGTTTTCTCCTTTTAATCTGCTTTGGGAACCTGATGCTTTCCCCAAGAATGTGTTTGATCCTGCCAAATGCCTTGTCACACACTTAAAAAGGAGTGGCTGGGGATAATTCACAGACAGTTAGAGACATCCACCCCTAAATACTTTGTTGGAGGACACCCACTTTGTACCCACGCACACTAGATGAGTACGAAATTGCCGGCGTCCATGAGATACCCTTGCTGTGCAAACAGGAGGATATATTTAGTGATCTTTTTCACAGACTGCCGGGATGTAAATGCTGCACTACTTGATTTGTGAGTTCTTACAGCAGAGTGGGATCTTGCTGGGATGTCAGCACACTGTTTTGGGGTGTCTATGGGCTTTTTGAAACGGATTCTTGGACTGCTGGTACAAATGAAGCAAATAAATCTGCTCCTGCTGTTGTTCACGAGGCTCCTTCCAGCTCTACCTCCTGCCTCTTGGCCCTCTGCTCCCTGTCTGTCCTTTTGCAAGCTCTGCCTTGCAAACTGCCTTGCAGTTCCTTTGCTGAACCTCTTATCTCATCGACGGATCCAACTAAGCACACAAAAGTGCTACTGAGAGCTTTTTCCAATTCTTCTCTGTTGATGGTAATGCATCCAGCGCTCCTATTGATGGATTAATATGGGGCTGGCTGTGGCAGGGCCCGTTGCTGGAGGCTGCTCCCAAGCACGCCGCCTGTGATCCTGCACCGGCTGACTCTGAACCCGTTTGATCGTTGTAGGGGGTCAAACGCTTGGCTCGAGTCTTTTTTATGTTTGTGTTTCTCTCAGGCAAATGGGGCTGAAGAAAAGATACTGGAGCGACCAAAGTGGAGCGTTCTCATGAAAAAAAAAAAAAAAGATACAAAACACAAAGCACCATTTGTGCTCAAATTTGGGGGATGCTTTAGATGACTTGGTTTTCTTCAGCTGAAGAAATGCTTTGATTCTATTCTATTGTTAATTAACCACTCTGAGAAAAAATACACTTGTAAATTAGGTGGGAGAGCACTTCAGGTCTCTGCACTGACTTCTGCTAAGGCTGGCAATCTCCTCTTGGTTCTCATTCACAGGTGCAAATGCTCTGGAGACCAACCCAGGGGTAGGTCACCGCTGCGGAGCTGTTGGCCTTCCTCCGCTATCAAAATCTTGCCACGTAAAACCGGTACACCCAGCAAGAAATCCATGCTCCTCTTCTGTCAGGAAAGTTCTTGAGGGGTTGTCTCTGTCAGTCTGCCTTTAACTGTGGAAATTCAATTTTGTGTGCCTGTATTCATGTGGAGCCCCACAAACAGGTCTGCTGGTAGAAATGGCAAGTCAAGCTCTATTCATTGGGAAAAGAGGCACAAACTGGAACTGGTTTATATTTTGGTTAAAGATCACCTGAGGCATTTCAATGGGATGATTTCTTGGACAGTTTGTACTTGCAATTTCATGGACGGTTAGGACAGCAGCTTCTGCCTACGAGTAGCTGTAAATGGCCAAACACTATTCAAAAGCCATATTGTAGTTGGAAAAGTTGACTACATCTTCCAGAGGACCGTTTGAGTTTGAGGTCAGTTATTTTTACTTTCCTGTTTTGTTCTAGTTAAATATTTTTACTTGCTCTCAGAACAATAGCTCCCACCACACTGAAGCCTTTGCCGAATGCAGTAGCTTTTCATACCTCCTCCTGTAGCAAGCCATGCAGCGCCCAAGGGTCTCATCTCCTTAGTTTAGCTAAATATAGGCTTTTCAAGCCCTTGTATAGTGTCTAATCCATACCTTTACTAAGCTTAACAAGCTGAATCCAGTGGCATAAGCAGCTGATGCAGCTTTATGGGTAGAGGAATCATCTACATTCTCTTACACTTGCTCTTAATCTGCCAGGGTTTGTTTAAATTTTCTCCTGCTTAATCTGGTATTTTGCTGCCTGTATGTACTTGGCTCTGAGGACTGGATTGTTGTAATGATTTTTCCTGTCTGCAAACTTACTCTTCAGTTTTCCATGCTATCTGCCCAGGGAGACCCAATAATTTTATATTTTTTCAAGTAACTGTTTAAGAAGATAAAAAAAGTCAGCCAAATCTGCAGTTACTTTTACATGATTCCGAAATAAGGTCCTATTTACCAGCCTGTTCACAGACTGAACTCACAAAACCAAGAGTTTCTCTGGCTTTGGTTGCAAAGCTTCTCTCACCCTGTACTCTTTGGTTTGGAGAGAGCTGGTCCCGTACGCACGCTGGCAGCTGCAACAGGATGAAAATATCCACAAAGCTTTCTGGCAGAATCTTACTTTGACAAAACATTTACAATGGTTATAAAAAAGATTTGTTTCCATATCTTAGCTAGTTTGACTTTTTCCAGCTTTTTTGCAGACTCAATATGGGTTTTGTTGATGCTCTTTTCTAAAAGCAAGTAGATCTGTGGTTTGCAGTCATGATGCATACAGTTACACAGCACTGCATGCCTTGGGATTCGAAAGTGGTTTCAAACCCACCTTTGTAAACAGAGGGAGTCACAGTGCATTTTAACAACTACTCCTCCTGCCCCAAGCATACACGTGTCTGGGGGTGTGCTCACGTACACCATGTGCATGCACACACGTGCACACCCCCTGCCAAGAACTCTGAGCTCAATGGACCCAGGTAGCTGGTTCACAACAGCAGTGGCTTGCAAGGCTTAAAAAAGCATAGAAGAGGTGGGCATGCGTGGTCACGCGTTATCCTTCCTTTATCTGTGCACCTTCCTCTCTGCCAGCAACCAGGAGTTCAGAGCCTTTCTGCATCTAGACCATCATGTTTAGGAATTGTTGGTGTATCCAACCTACATGAATTTCTGTAGTTATTTAGCTTGTTTGTAATTTTGAACACGTTGGTGGTATTGTCCTAAAGAGCTTGAACACGATGCGAACGGTTTGAGAGATTCTGTAAGATACTTGGCAGAACTGACCCGCTCTGTTGTCTTGTCTGTGGGAGAGGAGCAAACATCCTCTCCACTGCTTCTTATGGGTCAGAACCAGCAGCTAAAAACTCGAAATTTGTCTTCCTGGACTAATTGCCACTTTGCATGGCCATCGGGATGCAAGGAGGCTGAATGCTACCATATGCATAGAGATGACATTGACATGACCTGTGCCCAAACCCTTTCTCTGGCAGAAAGATACTTCGGTGTTTTCTGCTAACCGAAGAGCACTGAGAAGGCATTTCAGGTGGTGAAGTAGTAAAACTCCAGGAGTGCTCTTAGCGGGGTGTGATCTAGCCTTATTTGTGCAGGTGGTTAAGGTGAAGCTACCTTTGTTGCCTCTCGTGGATCCTCTTGCCTAGTTGAGCTTTCATGGAGCCATGACACAAGGACTGTATCTCACAGCATGCAGCTGAAACTCTTTTTTCTGTGCTGCAAATGTGCCTTGCAGCTTGCGTTACTTCAGGCCGAGCAAGCAGGAGCAGGATCCTGTTTGCTTTTCCTCTGTTGGAAGGAACGGTGCCATTCTGGAGTCTGATTATTTGGCTGGCTGCTCAGCACATTGACTGCGCAACAACTTCTTATCTTGGGTCTTCATTCCTTTGCAGTTTAGCTTTGTTTTTCCCCAGCGCTGTGTTCTGCCATTGGATTGCATTCATGCAGCGTGCCCACGGGCTGCACTGTAATGTTGCATGCATTGTGCCATCCAAAATAATCTCGGCGGGTGTTCTAAGCAGCTGCCGTGATACAACCCATCTTCTTGGCAGCCAGAAGTGCTGTGTGCTGTGTGTGCTCCTCATCTTCGTATATTGCAGAAGAGATTGGAACCTATAGAAGTCTTGCTTATGGTATACTTTGCCAAGATTACTCTGGTACCTAGCAGCTGTCTGTACATGCTTGGTAAAGAAGATGTGTTTTGTTAATTAGGATTATGTGAGATGGTGCTTAGAGAACTCTATGTAGATACAAAATGGTCTCCCTGGGAAAAAAAATTCTTTGGGACTCTCTGCCACATTTTAATGGAGGTCCACAGTGAGCTGGTAGTGGGCTTCTGACTGACACCTTTTTTAGCACCACATCGGGAATGTAGGCTGCAGAAAATCTCGTCTGACTGTACTACTGCAAAAAACACCTAAGCTTTGCTTTGATATAGCCATTAGCAGTCGGCATAGCTGCACAGTAAATGCACAGCTTATTGGGGTCTGGGCTTTTTCCTCATTATTTGGGTTCCTGCATGTTTGGAGATGGACTCAAGCTAATGTAATATTTGCCTTCATATATTCCAGCTGCGTGGGTGTTGAAGAAGAAGAGGCACCAGATATCGACATCTATCATTGTCCAAATTGTGAGAAAACTCACGGAAAGTCTACTTGTAAGTATACTTACACAGCTGGTCCTCAAATACATAGCAGATTCTGTATGTTTAAAGAAAAGCTTTTTTTTTTGTCCCCCCATTATGAAAAGACACACCTAAATATCATGTGTCATAAATACTAGAATTCAAACCATGAGGTGAAAAAAGATGTTAGCGGGAGAAAACGATGGGCTGGATTGTGGAGCTTTGGATGCAGCTCCCTGCCTGGCCTCAGGCAGCGTGTATGAGCTAATGCAAAGCACCTTACCTGGAGAGCTTCAGTCCTCAGTCCTGGCAATGAAAATGGTGCTTCCTTCCTCGCATAGGGTTAGGAATTGTGAAGGCAGTTAGTACCGTGGGCTAGAAAAATCCTATGAGACAGCTAGTTCTAATACAGTGATTTTTGGAAACTACATGGTGTTTTTTGTCTTTGGATGAGAAAAGTAAGAAACAGTATGTTATGCTTGGCCTGGATATGAAACTGTAGTGATTGCAGTGGCAGTCAAAATTGTAGGATGCACTGAAGGTGCCAATTCTCTTGCTCAGGAAAAAGTTCTCCTGAGTAAAAGTGACAGTTGATCTCAGTGGGAGTTTTGTCTGGGAAAGAACTGTAGGATGTGTTTGCTTTGGTCAGATTAATTCACAAATTCTTTGTATAATACAATGGGGAAAAAAAAAAGAAACTAAACTAATCCCTGTAGAAGATGAAATGCTTTAATTGAAAGCCATTTATTGTAAATAAGCAACAACAATGCAGAGGTTCTCACTGCTTTGCAACCTTAGAGCAACACACAGAGGAAGAGCACTGTGCTCATCTCCCAGCAGCTAAATGAATCATAACGTTCCTTTTTTAGTGTGAAATAAGGGGTGGCTGGAAACTGACTTCTGTTATGTTACAATTCAGTAATTTTAAAACTGAGCAGTTACTTCTGCACTGCCTTAAAAGCTAAAGTTTAACAAATTTCTAGAGGGAAAAGGGAGGAGTTTGAAACGTTCATTTTGGGGACAAAAAATAATTTTTCCACTCGACTTTTTCAAAATCAAGTGTGAACTGGAAACCTGAATGACCTGCAGCTGTTCCTGTCTCCCAGATGGTCTGCTGACAACTTTGGCCCAAACAGGGTGCCAACAAATTCAGCAAACTGACAAAAAAACCCTTGAGAGGCTTGTTCTGAAAGACTTAAAATCAATGCGTCCCCACAAAATGTTTTGATTGAAAAGAGTCAGCCTTTCTAATGTTTTGTTGGAAGATTTCTGACAAACACGCTGGAAATTGGTCAAACAAATAACCACAAATCATCTTCAAGTGAACAATGTGGTATTGGAATGGGTTGTGTTGAAAAGTGGGGTATGACTGCAGGTACTCTCAGGTTGTTCTTGACCCAGCATAGAAGCAGCAGCACAGGATTTCTAGCCTATGTGAGTTTTGTGTAACATTGAGATGTGTCTGATGCTTTGATTTCTTTCACTTTGCTTTGAGTTATGAGTGATGAAAGGCACCTACTTTTCAGTGTGAGGGGAAAAAAATCAGACAGAAGCAGCAGAAGTCTATAATCAGGGATTAAATATCAATTCTATAAAAACTGTGGTGCCTAATCTTAGCATTCAAGAAATGGCAGTTTCGATAAAAAGATTACAAGTTTAATATACCAGTTGAGGAGAGTTGAATCAATGACCACCTTCTGATGCTTTAAGAAGACTTTTGGCTATCCAGTTCTTTTTGTCCAAATAAAAATCCAACTTGGCAGTATGTCCCTCAATCTGCATCGTGCAGCACAGCAGAAAGTGCTGCTGGAGTGCTGTTGCTAGTTATAGTCTTATCAATGTATGAGGTCATCAGCATGGTAGGAAAACAGAACATTATGTCATTCTGCAGTATAGCAACACGACTTTGTTTTCTCCTTTCAAATGCATTGCAGAAAGTTTAATAATGTACAAGACCAATCATCAAAGGAGTTGAGTGTCAAAATTTCAGAAGCATTGGTCATTGATAACCTTACCTCGAGTTTTGGTGAAGCGCAAGATCACAGGTTCTCAAGCTGCATAGCCATTTTCACTATTAACTTGTAGAGTCGTCGATCCTGTTGAAAAATGAGGCTGTTATCCTGTAGCCCCTCCTTGCGGAGTGCAATAGGCCAGGAAAGTTAAAAGACTGATGAAATGAAGGCAGGAACAGCTTGGCTTGATGCATTCATTCTGTCAGGCATTTGTATGCAGGGCATCCTGCTACACGGCACTTGGGCTCTACTGGGACTTCTGTGAGGTGATCACTTTCATTTGTTTATTAACTGTTACAGTATAAGTTTAAACCGGTTATCTAGCACTATCAGTTTTGTAATAAATGAGTAAGAGTTGTTCCAGAGCCAGTAGTTCACTGGTATAATCTAATTATTGCAAGATTAGCAAAAGGGAAACGCAGACACCAGTTGTCTGTTATGCAACTTGTCTGGATTTAAAAATATACGTGTATTTCTGGAGCATGCATTCCACAATATATGTTTTCCAGATGTCAAATTTAGAAATCATTTTCCTCTTCTTACATTTTTCCACTTTACCAATGTGGCTTAGTGGCTACTATTTCAGAAGATTGCTTCCTGTCATATGACATCTCCAGCCATTTTGGTTTAATGAAATTTGTAGGGACTTCTCTTTGGGAAAAATTATACACACTCATACCAAATTTTCTGACTTCATTTAAATAAAATCTAAGTGCTTTGTTTAGGCAGACTTGACTCGTTTTCATAACACAATCTGAAATGTTCGGTTTGATTGCTGTCTCATTTGCAGGAGTGAAAATCAGGAGAAATTCTTTGGAATTGGTGAATTTACTTAGATGCAAGCAAACCAAAGTCAGGCTGAAACTGTTTTTTAAGTAGTTACAACCTTCAGTATAAATCAATAGAGAGCTAACAGCGTACTTCTAGGTATCCCTTATGCATATAAGTATACTTTTGAAGTCTAGAATTACTCATTTTGAGATACAGTTTTCATAAATATATATTCCCTTCTTCCTCTGGCGGGTTTTCTGTAGAAGGAGTGGGTTATAATTTCCAAAGGTCAAATTTGGATCAGAAAGTTCTGCAGAAAAAGCAATCTGTAATCATTTAAGAAAAAAATGGCCTTTCTGGCCAAAGCTAGTATTTGTTGCGCGTGTTAATAGGCCTTTAAACCTTACTGTGGTGTTTATGGTAAAGATGAAACATAAAGAGAATCGCTGAAAATGGGCCAAGTGTCGATTGTTTGATGTGGTATATTGGACTACAGCAGCCGGCTTGCTGCTGTCCAGGAGATAGCACCTCCTGGGGAGCGTTCTGGCAGCAGAGGCATCTTTGTTGCCTCTGTGTGAGAGGTGGATGTGAGCAGCAGATGCGAGCGGTAGATGTGAGAGATGGATGTGAGCAATGGATGCAAGCGGTGGATGCCTGCTGGCGCTCAATGTTGAGGGGAAAAGCTCCCCACTGCTTTTTGAAGAGTTGCAGTGAATTTCTTAATTCAGCACTGATTTGCTGCTTTTATTTCTCAATGCTCCATGCTATCTGAAGTGTAATAAAAGAAGGCGCTAATATTGATAAGCTCTTTAATTTTCACTGTGGCAAGTGACACCTGTTTCACTGGGACTTGTGCTAAGACTTCCAGTGTTGGTTCGGATCTGCTGAGAGGGGGAGGAGGCAGTTGTTGGAAAGGGAAGGAGAGGAGAAAGGTTTGGCATTCACGTCGGGCTTGTTTCCTTTGTTACCAGGAGTGTTGAATTAATACACTAAGCCTGAGAGTCATTAAGATAAAGAACTAGCAGCTTTAATAAATATATCCAGCTAGGCTGGGGAGCTGCCTGGAACTAATAAAACCAACATGCTTTGTGCAAAACCTGGGATGGATTCATTGGGAGTTAAACTTGAGTTATTCCAGGGTTGTGGTTGGGAAAATGAAGTTAGCTTTTTCCAAACTGTGGCCTCCAGATTTCTTTCTTAATGAAAAAGTATGTGGGTCTCTGTGTGTGTGCATGTGCAAAGAGCAATTTTTTAGTGCTGTCCATGCATGGTTACTGAGGAGTCTCGTTCCTTCCCTAGCTGTTTTGAACAGTAAGAAAAACATAAGAGAACTTGATTTTGGGGTAAAATATTGAGTTTCATGATGTAAAACAAGGGTGAAAAATAAAAGTAAGTTGTGACATAGGAAAGTTCTAGTAACAGAGGCTTGAAATGATACAAATATGCACTTGGGATAAAACCCAATTTACTACCAAAGTGAGCATGTCTGGACAGACTGTGGAAGTAGGAACAGCTGAGAGAGATAGTGCTGACTAAGTGAAAAACCTGGACCAGTTTTTCTTGCTCTGTGTTATCTGGCTGTCAAAGAGGCAAGGCAGAACTACATTGCCATTTGACTTACTTATTTGTGCTTATTCCAGCTGAGCCTTGCTCCGTGATGAACTTGCCTGTATGTCTGTCACCCACTGGGAGCACAGTCAAGGGTGCTTCAGTCTGCTGTCATCAACTGAAGGCCTAAGCCTGGCTTGCCTTTCAAAACCTAGAAATAAGAGGAGCTCTAAAAATTGCATTTGTGGTGCCCTTGCGTCTTTTTTTTTTCTTTTCTTTTTCCTTTTATGTGCATGCTGTGTGCAGGGCGTAATTCAAAGCCCATCAAAATTGATGTCAAATCTGCCACTGCTGGACAGACCTCTATATTGCATATTGAGAAGGCAGAAAAGTGGCTTTCTAAGCGTTTTATGATAAGGATTAAGTGTGTAGTCTGGAGAGTACAAGATGTCCAGAGCCTGTGTTTGCATAAAGCCTGCAGTAGCTGTGCAGCTCAGTAATTACCCGTCTGGTTGCCCGTACAAAACGAACACTGTTCAGTATGTAATAGATCTTCAGGCTACAGTATAATTGTCTAATGGTGAATTGAGAGCAATATGAAAATTTGCAGTGCAGCATAATGGCAGTTCCCTCTTCTCTACTCGCATAAGAAATGAAAAGAAGATTTTTCCTTCCTTCAGATGTCGTAATAATTATCTTGTACTTAACATACAGTACTGTCCAATTAATTCTTTTTCAGTGAAAAAGAAAAGAAATTGGCATAAACATGATACTGGACAGACGACAGAGGTCAAACCTGTACAAAACGGGAGCCAAGTCTTTATAAAAGAACTTCGAAGTCGTACTTTTCCAAGGTAGGTTGTTTGGCTGCATGTGTGGACAGGGCTGTTGAGGTAAAGCATGTGTGGCCAGTTTCCTACGAAGCTGATGATGATCCTTGCTGAAAGCATTACATAGTACAGAACGAAAAAGTTTAAATGGGCTCTGTTTTATTGCAGATGTCCTAGGCTCTTCCCTTTTTTATGTTTGTGTAGTCATATTTAAATCGACTCTTGACTGAACCCAGTTCCTGCGGGTTTCCATAGAAGCTAGTATTTGTGAAGACAAGAATAAGAACATGTTTGGCCCCTACAACATTTGTTTGCATAAGAAACTAACCAATGTATTGCATAGAATTATCCATTTCTCAAAAGTACTAATGGTTTTGCTGGAGTCGGTCTCCATCTTGAAAATACGAACAATGACATCCTCAGTAGCTACAGTGACAAAGGCTCTCTTATTTGGGGTAATGAATAGTGCTAATTGTTAGGTGACATGTTCCACACTTTATTAGGCTGCTTCACAGCCATTTGTAAGAGTGATAATTTTCTTCTGGTTCTTTAATGTAGGCCTTAGCCAAATAAATCCTTAATTATTAATGACTAATTATTTTAGAAGAATCCTTGGAGACTGGTAAAGCATACTTGGTAAACATACAACTTCTTCCTTTTTACAGAGAATTTAATTTCACATTTAATTTCAGATACTGGTCTTAGGCTGGTTAAGGAAAAGACTGAAAATACCTCTGCAAAGTTTGCAGTGCTTACAGATGTGTTTCACTGAACTCAGGATCCGATATTTTTACTTTCTTGGCTATTTTTATTTGGGCCTGCTAGATTTTTGTCTTAGCCTTTTTTTTTTGTATACAGAGCAATTTGACAGGTTGCAAAGCTGATTTCTTAAAAAAGATTTAAGGCCTAGGCAGAATGATTTCAGTAACCTCGAACGGCCTCTGAGATTGCACTCACATATGCAATATCTCTGAGGCACTCCTAAATTGTAAAAAAAATGGCCTCCCTTTTTTTTGTTTCTTTCTCACATAAATGTGCACATACAAAAATCCTGCTGCCAAATTAAAGTTTCTGAGACTTTCTGGTCTGTAGCCAAAAGGAGTGCCTGCAAGATTCAGGCCTCTGACATCTATACTTGCACCATTAGTAAAACAAAGTCTTGTTGAGAAATTGTCTCTTTTGAAGAAAATGAATGAAATCTGCAGATGTTCACAGAACAAAACTCAAAACTCGTCAGTCAGAATGTGATGAATAGAAAATGGGGGTCTCCGTTCAGAGACAGAAGCATCATTGCTGACTCACAGCTCATGACAGTAAATTATAACCCACGGTTAGTCCCTTGGTAAGGCTTGGATCAAAAGGAACAGTGAAGAGAGCAAAAAGGCAAAAAATATAATTCATGTCATTCCGCTCTGGAATGTTTAATACCAATATAGCATTAGAGTAGTAATAGTAGTAGTAATACTAATTAAATCGATGGTTTGAGTGCTTCAGTGTAGGTGCCAAACTCTCCATCTTGACACAATCATTACTAGATGCTCTGGTACTGATTTCTCTTTACAACTATGTATAAGTTTCTGTGGCGCATATAGGAGCAAATCAGACTTGAACAAGTACGCGAGCTATATACGTGCATTGTAAAGTAAGTGCAGAGGTTTAGTGATAAATGTTGGTTTACTTCTTGCTCCTCAGAATCTCCAGCCTTGTTCTTTGTGCATTGCTGGTGTACGATACCAGTGCTCACATAAATGAGGAACGCTCCTTTTAATTAGTTATTAGTTAAATTTGCCTCCTTGAGCAGCCATTGCCAATTCATTGTGGTTGGGGTGATCCAGAAATAAACTGGGTTTCTACAGCTTATCCCTGTTTGCATCCGGCCATCTTGTTCGGAGTTCAAACCCCACCAGGGCGGCCTGAGCAGGCCCAGGGCAAGGGGTTCCCCCTGCGTGGTGGGGTCGAAGGAGGAACCCCCATAGCTAAAGGGTGTCAGGGGCTCTGCTGCAGGTTGGGCTTCATGGAGCAGCGAAGGCGGCGAGACCTCAGCGTGCCAGCCACCATGGCAGCACTCGCAGCCTCATCCCCTTTCCCGCCCGTTTTTGGTGCTGTATGAAGATGTGAGCTGTAGTTCAGAACTGCTGCAGGAGAGGGCAGTCACGTATTAGCCTAACCTGCCCGGGGAGATAGTGCTTTTTGGGGTGAACACTCAAAGTTTTGCTGTTCCCCCCGTCGGCAGCTGTGGCCCTGGCCTACTGGACGGTGTTTGGAGCCCAGCTGAGAAACAACACACAGCAGCAGGGCGCTTTTGGGACCGATGGTCCTTCATATACAGTCACTTTTTACTCTGAATTCAAAGTGTTTTACTCTTGAAAAGACCTAGAAATCAGACTTGAATTTCCCTTGAGAGTTGTCAGTGCGAATAGCTGGTCATCTGGTGAAGCTGCCCTTTCCTTAGTCCCTTTGAAGCCCTTCCAGTGACTTGAAAAGGATTAGCAGAATATTTCCCGAGCAATTTATTTGACTTCTTAAAAATTATTTGCAAAGTATTTCCTGGGCAATTTATTTGAGATTATGTAACCTGTTTAATCTTGCCTTCTTTAGAGTGGAACATTTAACACTAATTTCTTTAACATTGATCACTGGTAACTCGACAGATCCCTATAGTAGAGGTCTTTCCCCGCAAGCTGTTATTTTAGGAGTTTCCAGTAGTTGGTGCGTGAGGCTCAAACGAATCGATTCCAGATGATTTTAGTGTGCCCTGCGTGCTTTGCAATAAACGGCTTTGTGGCTTATGTCTTATGCACCTAATTTGCATATAATTGCTTATTCATAACCTTTTCCTTTCAGTAGTGAAATGCAGGGTATGCCAAACTCTGCATGGAAGTATCTCACTATTGAATCTGTGTTTACTTTTTCAGTGCTGAAGATATAGTCATGAAAGTGCCAGGCAGCCAACTAACAACAGAGTATTTGGAAGAAAATGGCTTTGCAGAGCCCATCCTTGTCACAAAGAAGGACGGCCTGGGTTTGTCCGTACCTGCACCCACCTTCTACGTCAGCGATGTTGAAAACTATGTTGGTGGGTAGCTGGCAAGCAGGTGGCATTGTACTGTTTGGCGCTCAGCTGCTTTTTTAAAGATATATATGTATTGTTTGTATAAAAAATTGTAAAATCTATTCTATAATATTGTCTACATCTTGAGCTATGCTGACTTCAGTATTTATTGTGTAGTGGTAGCTTGTAATTAACAATTAATTCACTCTGGTTTCTTGTGGCAACTTGACAGTCAGCCTGAGCCAGAGTGCATTGTACTCTGTAGCACTGCATTAAAAGAAACAACCGTAGTAGTATCAAGAAATAGTTTCTTCAGACCAGGTCTTAATTGATTACTGCCATCTCACTTTGTATTGAAGGAGGTACTAGACTGAGACTCCCACTTTGCAAAGGCAGTCCACTTTTTAACACTGGTGTCAGTGAGAGGTATTTTCATTGCTACTGGTCATTTGTATTAATTTTGACATCCTTCTGTCTCTAACCTGAGCAGGGAATTGTACTGCATCTTCTCACAAGTCTTCACATCATCCCACCTTGGAAGACATACCTTGGCCAGGAGCCATGGAAGTGCTCTGAAGTGGCTTGTCTTGTCTCCACATCCTTCTTCCTTTAGCATGTGTGATCTCGTCTCTTGTCCTCTCTCGCTCTGTCCCTCCTCGATGTCACTTTCTGTCCAATTCTCTCTCCTTCCAGTCTTCTGGCAAGGCGTTGTCCTTTTGGAGCCGTGACTCCGGCTCCAGTGTATCTGTCTGCATTTCGTGGTCCCTTTATCTCCTCACATAGTCTGCTGACCTCCTGCACTCTCCTTACCCAGTTCCCCAAACTGTAGGGTGCTGTCACCAGCCACCACTGTTCTTGACTGTATCTGTTGCTTTTGTAGTGATTGTGTGCAGTGAGATAACTATGAATAAAGGAGTTATATCAAGACCCCTGATTTTATTGTTATCTCTATCCCACTGCTTCTACAGGAAACATATTTTCCTTGCCCGTCTGCTACGCTTAGCAGATTTTCTTGTATGACCTAGGTGCTCCTTGTGCATCTGCTGGCTTTCTCTCAGCCTCTAGCTGAAGTAATCCACCCAGCCAACAGAATGTTAGTGAAAAGCTGGAGCGAAGAACACAAGTTGTTTAATCTGAAGCTGCCACCAGATTTGAACAGCACAAATAGGCGCTGGTCTAACGTCCATGGGGTTAGTTCTCTTGGACGGGATTCCCAGGCAGGGATTTGTCTCGCTGTTTTGTAGTTTATTACATTGGACCTAGGATGTCTTTTAGAAACAACCTGAAGTAAGTAGCAGAGGACAAAACGCCACAAATGAGCCTGCCAAATACATCATTACTGTTCTGGCATGTCATGAAAAAAAAACAAATTGATTTTTTTTCCCCTCCTAATGTGAAAAAAGCTATGAATGAAATGCTGGGAGAGGAAAAACAGCCAATTAAAATTGAAGGGAAGAAAGACTGGAGAGATGCTTTTCTTGCAGAAAGGATAAGAGAGTGTGCTTAGAAATGGGTACTGTTTATAAAGCTCTGACTTTCTCCGTGTGTCCTCTGGTTTGCCCAGTGTAAAATTCCACTAATTGACTGATACTGTTGGTATTAACACTGGAGATTTGTATCCAACAAGGTCTGTTGGAGGAAATGTGTAAGTACTAGCAGATTATTCTCTGTACACTAATACAGACAGGATGGATTTTTGATAGGTGTGATTTTGAGTAAAATAACAAAAAGTCGATTTTTTTGTGACACACTTGAAAGACCATGTTAAAAAATGAGAACTTCCTGCAAAACTCCTCCTTGGTTATAGATTTCATAAGCTAAAATTTAAAATAGAGCATAAGAGAACTTACAATTTTGGAAAATCAGTTTGACAAAATGTCCTGTACAGTATTACACTCTGTCTACAAGCACAAGGCTTTTACAGGGTGGTGGGTAGGGCTTACTCTGTGGATATACAAGTATTTGCATATAATTTTCACCAAGCAAATAAAATCCATAATGAAATTAATAGACTCAAAATAACTTTAATCCTCTAAAGATAAAAACTACAGAAAGAATTATGTTGGGGTGTGAATACAAAAGCACCATTTTATGTGTATACATTTTGTGTATATACATGTCTTTTATACATATATGTGTATGTGTATACATCTATAAACAACAGGGAAGATACAAAGATCAGAAAACCAAAAGATTGAGATGTTTCTCGAAATGTTAACTCACCCCCAAGCATACAAAATGAGGCAAGTCAGGCTGCCCTTCAATCTCTCTTTTTCACTGAATTAATTTGTAGGACCAGAGAGGAGCGTTGATGTCACTGATGTCACCAAGCAGAAAGACTGCAAGATGAAGCTCAAGGAATTTGTGGATTACTACTACAGCACAAACAGGAAAAGGGTCCTCAATGTGACCAACCTGGAGTTCTCGGACACGAGGTAAGAGTCCAGGCTCCTGCAGCGTCTGGGGTACATGGTTGGGTCAGCTGGGGGAGCTTGAAGAGCCTCTGCCTTCTCCAGTGGTTCTCTCTTTAGAAAGTGCTGTTTAGCCTTGGGATAGTGGCTTCTTGTTGCTCTGATCCTCCACTGCATCGTCCATATACAGGCCAAGCACTGAAATGAAAGTGCTGTTTGCTATCATCTGAGGAGAATAGTACACAGTGGACGAAATGGGCCAGCATTTGTCATGGTAATTCATGCGTGCATATCAACAGCATTCATGTGCCATCAGCATTCACACATCAGAACATTTTTGGTACCTTTCAGTTTTATTTTAATTTCAGTAGTATACGTATAGTTAGTTCAGTGCAACTAGAACGTAACTTGATGCTCCAGGAGCAAATTCTCTGCCTTGTTCTGGTAGTGAATGATAACATAGTAAGTTCCTGGCATGATCTTAGGTGCTTAGATGCCACTTGATAAATACCGGTAAGACCAAAGAAAGGAGGACAGAGGTGACCACAAAGGTGTGATAACACTGTATGTGGGAGAACAAGGACACAAGGGGTCTTATTTCTTAATATTCTGTGTCATTTTTCTGGTGAGATGGGAATCCTGATGGATATAAGGCGACGACAACCCTTCTTCCACCTTAAGGTGATCTGAAATGTGGTGATCTCCTCAGAGCATTCTTTCTGAAAACGCATTGTACAGCAGTGAGCATCCTACTTGTACAACACTGGTTTGAGTGCATCATATATTGCTTACTGAAATCTTCCATTTAAAGTAGCAGAGAGGGAGTAAATAGATGAGGTGTGGCTTTAGGTGTAGCATAACATGTCACTGGATGGCCTTGAATGAGAATAAGTTTGAAATTATTATAATTTTGCCATCCTATACCATGTATTATAGTTTTAGTGTCAGTGGTTTTGCGAGTTAACCTGTAATCTGTATGGCAGCAGTTCAGAACTAGAATGATGCTGGCTTCTCGATGGAAAGCTGGGGGCTGTGATGGTACTGATGAGCTCTGAGCTTGAGGCTCAGGTGCGTTAGTGATGCAGTGAGCCAGAGGTAACGGTGCTGGCTATGTGCATATCACCGATCCTCAATGACAGGAAGCCTACTATTCTCATGTTTTATATTGTGTGTTTTATATGTAGGATAATTAGCTGATGTAAATGACTAGGAGTTTAAGTTACTGCTTTGTGCTTTATATAGCTGTATCCATCACCTGAACTGTACTTTTATTCCAGAAGTAGGCAGATGCATCTATAATGTATTGAACTTCATGCAACTGTGCAGATCATTTTTACAGTTCTTGTAGTCCTTCTGGGGAGTTAGGACTTCTAGAAGGGAAGTGTCAGAGAAGGAAAGATTCCTTTATACACAAACACTACACAGAAGATGAGAAGTGTCAACATAGAAATAAAGAATGGTTGTTTTGGGGAGCATTCCATTTTAGCGAGAAGACGTAAAGTAGCCTTAAAAAAGAAAGCTGATGAATAATTACAAACTCATTTTTTTTAAAACCATTACCTTTAGCCCGGTTGTTAGTGTTTTAGTAGTGCACATCCATTTCTGCAGAAGCATCTCTAGTAATTACAGACTTCAAAGATTACCAGTATCTTCAGTTGAGATTTTTTTGGCTTTCTACCATTATCCTAGAATAATGGGAGGTCTTTTGTTCTGAAGGGCTGCTGGAGCTGTCATTCATATGCTGCTAATTTAGACATTAACTAGCAAATATTTTATGTCTTACCATAGACAGTGACACTTTAATTGAATGCACTGCTCCATCTTTCTCTGCCATTTTAAATGGAGCTATTGTTATCAGTGAGCATAAATGACACATAGGAGCATTTAATTTTAGTTTGAAGTGCAGTTGCTCTTACTGACATGATATTTTAGAGCATCCAGGAGTGAAAGTCCACCCCCTGCAAATATTAGTCCAAATTTTGGACTATTTAAATATAAAATTTAGCACGTTCTGGGATGAAACACTTTTAATACCTGTTTATCATGCCACTACATCGTCTTAGCTGTGTTTTACACTATATATTATATATGCAATATAAATATAATATCTAAATTATATAAACAAATATATACAATATGAATATATGCTCAATTTAAATAAATCTATTCATTAGTATAAATTATATAAATAAATATGATATATGTTGTATTTAAAATATATTCACATTATCAAGTCAAATTAGACTTTTTCTTCTGAGCTTTTAATGTAATTTTGTCAGTCTAGAGAAGAAAATCACTGTGATTTTCAGCATCAGATCAAGACTTACTTAGTCCTTAAGTATTAACGTCCTTGTTACAAGGATTTTTAATATTAAGCTTAACTTGCCATTTTTTAAGATTTACCAGACCACTTCTGTAAGAGTGCACACATTTCACTTTCTCTTCTGAAGGGGGCTGGAAAAGTGACTGTGGTAACAGCGGTGTTGATAACTGAGCCTACACAGCAAGAGGCAGGGACTGGAAAAATACTAACAACGTATACTTGATCATAAATACTGCTACTGAAAGAAGTCAAAGGATCGTTGCTAAGTCGTCATACTTAAAAAGCTTAAATCTCTATCTGTAAACAGTTTTCACAAATTTTCTGAGTGAAGAGCAGTTCCACTGACATATAAGGAGTTGCTTCAGATTGCCGTGCAAGTATGAGAGTCACACTCCGCTTTTGGTTGTGTCAGGGTCCTTGTGCTCTTTTTTAAAAAGATGCATGTTTGTTTTCAATTCTCTCTGTAAAGGATGTCCAGTTTTGTAGAGCCCCCAGATATAGTTAAGAAGCTGTCCTGGGTGGAAAACTATTGGCCTGATGATGCTCTTCTGGCTAAACCAAAAGTTACCAAGTACTGCCTGATCTGCGTGAAGGACAGCTACACAGATTTCCACATAGATTCGGGAGGAG
The DNA here is from genome assembly GCF_000690535.1 of Cariama cristata. Taxonomy (NCBI): domain Eukaryota; kingdom Metazoa; phylum Chordata; class Aves; order Cariamiformes; family Cariamidae; genus Cariama; species Cariama cristata. The sequence continues at coordinate 11,740 of NW_009618588.1, read as the reverse complement.
CTTCTGCATGGTACCATGTGCTGAAGGTGAGGGGTCATGTTTTTGCAGTGTATCTAGTAACGAACTACATTTTATATGCAAAGAACACCCTAAAATTCTCTCAAAAATTCAGGTCTCAGGTTTTTTTCTGCACGGTCTTGTTGTATCCCTAAGTAATATGCAGAGCCTTAACTGCTGTAAGTGGGTATGCTCTCAGCAGTGGCAGGGTCTACTGAGTGAGGAAGCCATGTGGAGTGTGGAAGTTGTCTGGGTATTTTCACTGTATTAGGATTTTAGAATTTGTTTAGTGCCTTCTGCACGTATGTCACCGAAGGCCTGAGAGATATGCTTTTGCAGGGTAACAGAACCTGACACTGTAAACTTTTTGCATCATCAGTCCCACAAATCTGAGCAAATGTGGTCAGCTAGTGATTTAATTATTTCAGCTGTTCTGTACAAAGCTGACTAGTAAATTTTACTTACATAGTGTTAAAATTCATAATGTTACATATTTGGATAAGTATGTGTGTATGTATCTATGCCAGTGCAGCATTGTTTGGTTTGGCTGCTTGTTGCTAATTTTATATTTTCTAATTCAGGGAGAAAAGATATTTTATCTCATCAAACCAGCCTCTGCAAATATTTCTCTTTATGAACGCTGGCAATCGGCAGCAAACCACAGTGAGATGTTTTTTGCAGACCAAGTAGATAAATGTTACAAATGCACAGTTAAACAAGGACAGACACTCTTCATTCCATCAGGTGAGCTGGCTGTTGCAGGTGAGGTTTCCTGCTTATTTTAGAGCTGCTGAAATAGCATGTCCAAAATGCTAGAGTGATGTGATTTGATGTCTTTCTTTGACAAAGCGTGAAGTCTAATTCTCAGTAGAAGTATAATTTCATATGCTTACCAAAAAAAAATTAATCTGAATTTTTACTGCTTTCTATCAGTATTTTAGCAGCCTTTTAAAAATACAACTAGAAGGTACAGTGCTCCACTCTTGGTGTAGCTGGATTGCAGTAACTCAGGAATTCTCTCCCTCTATCCAACCATGACATTGGTGCTTTTTGCCATCTACCAGAGAATTCATGTTGAATTGCTTTCTGGCCATGACTCCCCACAAAATCCTTTTATGGTCATTGATTCCCTGTGACACTAAGGAACTATACATGCCTGCACGAGTGTGAGTGTGCATTTAGGGTTTCACATGAGGCCTGGGTGTCACAGGTTTTTATAGGTTACTTGATAGACTCAGGCTTTCATTGCAGGTTAGGGGTGACGGGTTTTGTTTTTCTCAGTTCCTAGGAGGATCTTCATAAGGATAGGGAGTTGGTCAGAAGATAGTGCAGCGTTTTAAGTGAAGGCAGTTCTATTCCTGCCCCTGTCCCTCCACTTCTTTTCACCGTGGACTCATTTGCATTGCTGTTTCCAGCACTCCGTTACCTGTCTTTGTTATTGTCATTTGGGTTTTTATCCTTGGGACTCTTTTCTTTCTCTTTTAGGTTGGATTTATGCAACTCTGACACCTGTAGACTGCCTGGCCTTTGCAGGACATTTTCTACATAGTCTAAGTGTTGAAATGCAGATGAGGTAATTGGTCTTCAAAATGTAAAGTTAGGTAGAGGCTCAGTTTTTAATAAATTGGCCATCCTCTCTCCTATTAATTAGCCTATGTTTGCAGTAACATTGATGTAGGTCTGTCGGGCGATTTTGGAAAGTGTACCCACGTTTGTCCCCTTTGAGTGTGTTCTGCCGTGCTGTGTTATTCTAAGCTGTCTTTACACCTATTACATAGTCCATGGAAGAATATGTGAGGTGCTTGGATTGATGTGGCCAAGTCCTGAAGGAAGAAGTATTAAAAACTGTCAGGAGTTTTACCCTAGAACATGCCATTCACCTTCTGGATAAGCCCCCACCTGCTCAACTGGGCTCTTTGCCCAGTGTAAGACAATACAAGTAGTTCTTTACTGATGCCGGACAAATAAAGCAATAAAACTGTCTTACATCTGTATTGCAAAGTTCCTTACTAGTGTTATTTTTATGTTTTGCTTTTGGTCCGATGCCAGAATACGTGGTAGCAGCACAAAGAAATGAAGCACTGCAAAATAAAGCTCGGGCATTTATGAGCAGTGCTTGTCACTGCATGACATACTTGTGACCTGCTGTGCTTTAAGTTCATGTGGCTTTGTATTGCAGGGCATATGAAGTAGAAAGACGGTTGAAAATTGTCAGTCTGACCCAGTTTCCAAACTTCGAAACTGCATGTTGGTATATGGGAAAGCATCTACTAGAGACATTCAAAGGTAAGACTGCATTTCTTTGCCTGTCTTAATTGCTTAGCTTTGGGGGCCTGAAAATAGTTACTCTTAATTTCTGCTGATGTGCCACACAGAAGATACTTGTTATCTTGTAAACTACTTGTATTTGTAAACTGCTTTTAACATACCAGCAGAACATGCTGGTCTGGTCCAGCTCTCCCCTTAACATCCTGCCACATCGCTCTAGGAAGGATTTTACCTGTCCCTCTTACCTATGCCTAAGGGAAGGTTTTTTTATAATTTTTATATACATTTATAGAATGTATTTAAGCTGCCTCAGAGGCAAATGATGTAACATTTTTTTTAGTTTTTACTTGCCTGTCAAGTCTGGATTCATCCCCTGTTTTAACCTAATGAACTACATGCTCTGTCAACCCAGGGCATAGAGTAGCACTTCCTTCTCCCATCATTCTGCTGATCCTGGTTAAAGTACATGGGCAGGCCGCATATACATGGGGCCACAGGAACATCAGACATGTGGCCAGCAGGAGTACTGAGAATTAAAACAAAATTTTCTGTGAAATTCAAGATCTTCCAAATCAGATTCCTTCCGACTTGATCCAAACATCCATGCATGTATGTTCTTTACAGATTCGGGCTCGCTTTGCTCTTTGGCTCTATTTCTCTTACTACTACGTGTCTAGAGACACCCACCAGATCCTTTTATAATGAGAAAAATGTGTCTAATTAATAAGCAAGGTTAGGGGTCCCTCTGAGGGACTGTAATGGGGGGAAAAGTTTAGGCAAGCTTGTACTCCTGCAGAAGTGAAATGCTTTGCCCAACGTAACCTTTGTTTCCACGTATTGGTACTCACTTTTTCAGTCAGAATAAAAGAACCACTGATGGTACCTTTTTATTCCCAGAGCCTAGCGTGTATGAACATGGAAGCTAGCTTGAGTATGGGACCAATAAAGGAACCAGAAGGATTGCCAGTGTAGGCATACCTTGCAGGAGCACAGTGTAGAAAGGCTGAGTTGGATTTATGACACAGTAAATATACTCCTTATTACCGTCAAGTTATAATAGGGATTCATTTATGGTGACCAACTTTCAAAGAGTTAACTTTCATAGTTAAACTTTTCAAATTAAAGATGTTATGTAAAACAACTTTAGCTATCAGTATTTGAATGGCATTGTGTTTTTTCCCTGCTTAGGTTTGCATAAAGCTGGGCAACAACCTTCTGCTCATTTACTTCAAGGAGCAAAAATTCTCAATGGTGCTTTCAGGTCATGGACTAAAAAACAGGTAGGATGTTTTAATATTGTGTGTTTGTCAGGTTTGTCAGTCAGTGGAGCAGACAGCAAATGCTAGAACAAATGTATCTCCATAGCAAAATGGCCAATTCTAAAATCCCAAAGAGAAGGGACTGGGAGAACATGGAAGGAGAGCGATAGCTGGGATTTCATAGTGCCGCATGAGCAGTCAGCAGAAAAAAAGGTACCACCAGAGTTTTGAAAAACTCAGTTTTGCACACAGCCAAAAGAATACTGAATGAATGTTCTCCCTCACTCTGAGCATTTTCATGTGCCAAATCAATTAAGCAGAGGTTGCGTATGCAAGTGAGGCCTAGAACAACACCTGCGTTTTTGTATGCACAAGGTGTCCAGTTCCTGCAAATCAACACGTTAATTGAGCCAGGAAATACATATGGGTTGGAGAGAAGGCTTAAAGGGATTTGCAGCCTGAATTTCCTGCTGCAGTCATTTCAGAAGTGTTATTCTTGCGTGTGTTGCTCCTAAAGTTTTGGGGAATTAGCTGCAGAGACAGGCCATTCAATCATAAAACATGAAGAGGGGAACTAGCAGCTTTAGGATTTTCAGACATTTTAAGAAGGGATGAGCAGCTGAGTACATAATGTTGCATACACAGTTAGGTCAGTTAGGTGGCTGTCCCAGATTTAAATGTAGTCAGGGACTTGGCTGCTCCCTACTGCAAAAAGACAGTGCTTTTGAGCCTGAATTCACAATTGCTCCCTGGTTTCCTGTAGAAGGACTGACTGGTGTGGAAGCTCTCTTCTCTGTGTCACCCTGTTTATTTTTCCACTTGGCATGCAGACTGTGTTGGCATTTAGGTGAAGTTGAACTTTGAATATTGTAACATGACATGTGAATGCAAATGTTGTTAGTCCTGTCAGGGAGCTCCCAAACCACTCTGCTGACAAAGTATATGCCTATTGTAGTCGTTGAAGACACCAGCCTAACACAATCTCTCCTTGTAGATGTAGAAAAGGAATTTCTCACAGAATCTCATCTAAGGGGGTGAGCAAAGTGATGTTTCTGTTGTGAAAATGCAACAATATCTGAAAAAGACTATTGACTTTTTTACAATAACATCTAGAAGGGTAAAAAAGTATATTTTCCCCTTATTTGGACTACTGATGCAGTCAGTATTGATTTCAGTACATAGGAAAAATACGGACTTACTGAGGTTTTTTTATATTTTTGCAAAAAATGTACACAGAAACAGCAGTCTGGCTTTCTTGTGTTTTAGGCTTTAGCAGAGCATGAAGATGAGCTACCAGAAAACTTCAAACCAGCACAACTTATCAAGGACCTTGCCAAAGAAATAAGATTAAGTGAGGTTTGTGCTGTTTCTATAATATTAACTATATTATGGATCGTTTAATAATCTAGGCTATAAAATGAATTAATTGAAATAAATGAAGCTTTTTTTTCCTACTCCATTAAAACAATTCATGTGAGGTTTCACAGTAGGGCGACTGCTCAGGACTCTTGTCTGTGGCCGACTAGCCACATGTTCTGGGCTTCTGTTTGCTTTCTTGTTGGCTTTACACCATGTCTGCCTACCCTACATCCTTTCTCCTCTGCCTTCTCCTAGCTGGACTGGCCATGCTCCGCTCTCCATCCTTTTTTTCTCTTTCACTTTAGCTACTCCCCACCTAAAAACATGATAGAACTCAAAGAACCCTGGTGCCGTCTCCATGACCACGCTCCCTATGTAGCATTTTCTTTTCCTTATATTCATCAGTCTTGTCTATGACATTGTCTGAGTTTTGGACTATTATTTTGTACGTTGTCCCAATAGGGAGCCTTGCTCTTGGCTGGCCTCTAGGCAAAGTTACTATACCAAATGCAATAATAATT
>NW_009618588.1:0-6285 GCF_000690535.1 Cariama cristata | reverse complement strand
CAACAAAAAAAAGGAGGTTGCATGGAGGTATCATCCATTAAGTCAGGTATAATATTCCACTTAGTGGTGATGTGTGACAGTGCAAGGTGACAATAGCTAATTCAGTTGTTTTAAGAAGGCATTGTGTTACATGCCACGCTCTTTCTAACTATATCCAAAGACCTCAAAATCGAAATCTATCTTGTCCTTTTATCCTCTTTGATGTAGTATATAAATTTTCTGATTGGCAGAATGGCAAGTTAAGCAGAAAATAATTTCTTTTTAATTAGTCAGACAGTGTTAATTTTAATTGGGCAGCTATTTTACTGCTTATTTTCCTGAGGGCATGAAACATGATTTTGCTATGTTTATCACATCTGAATTAAATCGAAATGGTTTGTGCTGAAGCTGATTAGCATTTTAAACAAAAGACCGTTCATTTTATACAGTTGTTTGTATGGGCAGTCCATTTAAGAGTTCTACCTGGTGATATAACCTGGTGAGAGTTACATTCCTTACAAAGCCACTGGAGTTTCTCCAGGCCAAACTTGTTCTTGAGCAATGTGGAGGCGGGAATTAGTGGCGAGCAGAGCGTTAGTGTGGCATGTGATGTGGTCTTCATTCCCTGGCCAGCCTGACCTGTGAATGCAGTTACCTTGTTATTGAATTGGGGATCTTTGGGGTTTGTTTCCCCAAGGAAGGGAGAGTACAGGTGAATATCTAATGGTGGGTCTGAATGCCTTCCCATTTTGTGCTAAACTACAGAATGCTTCGAAGGCCAGCAAAGCAGACACGAGTGCCAACACAAATGCCGAGGAGATCTGCCCTGTGGAGAAGGAGGAGGCACCATCACCCGTCCAAGTGACGCCTCCGTCCCCACCTGTAGAAAAGCTCCCTAAAAAAAAGACTCCTAAAACTGTGAAAACCCCCAAACAACTCAAGCCATCCAAACCCCCCAAACCTCCCAAGCCACCCAAACCCCCTAAGCCTCCCAAAACACCAAAAGTTAAGGGAGAAGGAAAAAAGAAAGGAAAGAAGGCAAAAGAGAGTCCACCGCCAGCCATCCCGAATCTCGACTTGCTGGAGGCACACACAAAGGAGGCTTTGACAAAGATCGAGACGCCAAAGAAGGGGAAGGTGGGTCATATTTTAACCTTTCCCTGTTCTCTCACCATAATAGGGACAAAATCACTCCTTAGGTCCCATGAAAAAAATAATTTAGGCAACACAGTGTGAAACCTTGTCTCCACTGAAGTAAATGAAAGCTTTGTAACTACTAGCTTATTGCCCTTTTTTCAGCTGACTGTTCGATTTGATTTGACTGTTTGCTTGGTTGTTCATTTGATATGGAGCCTCCAAGAAACCTATTGATTCAAGCTGAGTCTGGCAAACTACTGCCAGTTGCCTGCCCAAACTGAGGCGAGATGAAAATTAAGAGACATTTTTAATGGCTTTTTTTTTCCCCTTGAACTATTATATTCTTATTTCAAGTGTTATTAGCACTCGTGCATTTCCATAATCAGTTATCAAAGATGAAGGAACTAATTTCTAAAGCATCTTATTTGCATGAGATTTTGCTCTAGAATGAGTGATTGAGAAGAAAACCATAGTTTGCTTCCATTTTTGCCCATGTAGGACAAGTTTCATTTTGATATCATTTTTGATTCCTTGATGTGAATTTTGCTACTGACTTCAGTAGGGGCCAGGATTTCATTGAGGCACTGACAGAGTAATGTATTGTACACTGTTTGTTAAGAAGCATCCATAAATCTTTTCTAAAATGCTTCTGAATTTCCTACTAGTTTGTATGTGGTTTGCGAAACCTATCTGTGCAGCAATAGGCAGGGAGATTAGCATGGTTTTACAGTGCTCTTGTATGTTGGTATATCACGAAGAATCATAGAATCATAGAATCATAGAATCATTATGGTTGGAAGAGACCTCAAAGATCACCAAGTCCAACCGTATACCTGATGCCACCATGCCCGCTAAACCATGTCTTGAAGCACCACATCTAAACGTTTTTTTTGAACACCTCCAGGGATGGTGACGCCACCACCTCCCTGGGGAGCCCATTCCAATGCCTAACAACGCTAACAGTGAAGAAGTTCTTTCTAATGTCGAGCCTGAACCTCTCCTGGCGCAACTTGAGATCGTTTCCTCTTGTCCTATCGCTAGTTACCAGGGAGAAGAGACCAACTCCTGCCTCGCTACAACCTCCTTTCAGGTAGTTGTAGAGGGCGATAAGATCTCCCCTCAAGAAATGCAGCTAGTCTTCTGCATTCTGTGAAGCAGCAATATTTGATTGAATCTTATATTTGGGTTCCAAAAGAATAAATCAGAAGAGGAGTTTTCAAAAATATATCATGTTATATTCCAGATAAAAAAATGTGTTTCTGTAACATGCCAGCACTCCATCCTCATTAAGAGTACTTGCTGACTTTTTCCCCAGGCTGCAAAGAATGTTTTAAGTGTTCCCAATAAGGAAACTGCTAGTAAGCAGAATGAGGTGGAGAAATTTGAAGTTCGAGAGCAAAATAAAAGCAAAACAGAAGCCAAATGGAAATACAAGGTAATGTCTCCTGTTAAATTCTGCTGCTGATTCTGCCACATAGTGATAATTCAAGGGTGGAGAAATGTTCATAGTTCTACCTAAGCAGAGAGTATGAGGCACCGATTTTCAGTTCCCAAAGAAAAAATTTTGAGCAGAAAATAATCAAGTAATCAATGATAAGGGGGGGGGCTGGGGCGGATTCTTCAAAAGCATATGCTGAATTGTCCATCTTCATCCTTGGTGAAGCCAGTGGGGACACTGTTAATAGTGAGATTTTTCAGTGCTGATGTCTTTTGCGATTCTTACTTTTAACACAGTCATAGTACTTTAAGTCTGGGGTAGTTCCAAAGAAATCAATAACTCATGTTTGCATAAAAGTAGAGTTAATAAAGTCTGAATTATGCCACATGAGTTAAAAGCTTGCCTTCCTGGAGGGCTAATGTAGGGTGAGTAAAATTCATTCATAGACTAATACATTTTTTCTCCAGGTATTATTTAAAATGAGGTGACACTAGGTTTTCTCACAGAAATAGCTGTTTGAATTTTGCCTGCTTTGTGAACTTCTAATGACAAAGGTGCAAACAAATTCCCTGAAACAAAACAAAACTACATGCTTTTTCACGTGGGGAAACTACTAAGAATCATGAGTCATTAACATTAGAGACATCGATATTTTTTGTGTTAAAAAAAGTCATGGTTAATGTGATTAGATCAGTATGTACCAATTAATTCCGCAGTCAATACGGCTTAGGAAAGTATTAAGGAGATGCTTAAAAAATATCAAAGGCTTCCGTTGCACTGAATGACTTTGATATTAAATTATTAAATTCGTAATTCAAGCTCTTCTGAAGGTGTGAAAGAAGCAAGTGGAGCTTAGGAATAAAATGCAGTTGTATTTGTGACGTTACAGACACAGTGCTAGATTGTGTCCTTAGCCACACAGGCACAAACCTGATGAGCAGCGTGCTTAGGCTGTGCTCTGACTCACAAAATGTGTGTTTAGTATTTTTACCTCAGTCCATACCAATTTAAGAGAGAAATATTTAAATTTGGCATCCTATTTGTGGTAGACACTGCTTAAACTGGTGCTGAAGTGCTTCTTGAATTGGGACAAGTCCCTGAACTGAAACCCATGGTAGTCTATGGAAGAGAGTATAATCCTCTATTGCTTACCGCATTTGGGGGAACGTATTTTTCTCTGCATATAGATCAATGGATTCTCTGAGGTTACCTAGGCATCTGAAATATCACCAACTCATTTAACTCATTTTATTGTTTTGGTTTGGGTCTTTTGCCTTTCAGAACAGTAAACCTGATTCACTTCTGAAAATGGAAGAGGAACACAAATCAGAAAAGACGCCTTTATCAGGAAATAAGGACAACAAATTTACATTCTCTTTCTCTAATAAGAAGTTGCTTGGGTAAGTAAAAAATACGACAATACAAGTCAACTAAAAAAAGCAAATTAAAAAGTCATTATTTATGTTTTTTTATACAAGAAGGTGAAAATCTGCCTTTCTGGTCAATGTAGAAAATACACTTATACAAAAAGTTCTTTGCTCTAGAAGTTGCTTTTACCTAGAACCCAGCTTAGTTTGCCCTAACAGCAAAGACCTATCTTTGAGGCTGGTAGTTCGCTTGAGAATAGTGTCTTCAGTATTCAGGCTGTATCTGATGTTTTGGCCTTTCAGGTTCTTACTAGTTGAGTTATATTCAGTAGGTTTTGGGCAGATCCTATTCAGGGTACATTTTTAAGAAACTTTTAAATTAACTCTGCATACCAGATTCCATGCTGCATGTGCATTATGCATATCTTGATATACTTTGAGACAGCTTTAAACAATATGACACTTATTTGAAGCCAGCCAAGGCTACTGTAATCGGCATCATATTTTGACATATAAATTGTTGGTTCGGAAATGTGTTTGTAAAATTATTTGAATTGCTGTGGCACCTCTGAAAGTATTCAAGTTGACTGAGATTTCTGCATAAATGTACTCATTGTCTTCTTCTCTGTCAATTCACAAAATGTTTTCCAGTCAGAGTGTTGTTATTGATTTGTAATTTATTTTTTCAGTTCAAAGGGAGTCAAAACCCAGCTGAATACTAGTGTGTTTGGGTCACTGCAGAATTTTAAAGAAGACAAAGCAAAACCTGTACGAGATGAATATGAATATGTGTCAGATGATGGTGAACTAAAAATTGATGAGTTTCCAATCAGAAGGAAGAAAAACACTACAAAAAGAGAACTGCCTTGTAAGGACATTTCCTATTTTGTCTGTATCTGCACAACAAAGTCTTAGGTATTGATTGTCCGAAACTAGTCTTTAAAATCTATGTGATTTACAATAAAGCAAGCAATGTCTTAACTGTCAGTCAAATATAAGTGGAATAGGAGTGCTATTTTTGCAGGGAAAAGAACCATGACTTTGTTTTTCTTTTTTTTATTCAGTTTTATCAGATAAAAAAGACGCTGTGCAGCATGCTCCTGTTAAGAAGCCAAAGGTGGAGCCGGTATCATACAAGGTATGGATATTATTGTACCTATCACAAGCAAGCACCCAGTGTGTGTCTCTAACAGTATGTGGGGCAGTACTGTAACGGCAGTAGCAAAGCTTTCTTGCAGGCTGTTGTCACATCCCCTCCTTCATTCTGCAATCACAGCCTGCCCAGAATAGGTAGTGTTCAGACATTGCCAGGTCTAAGCATAATGTGGTCCTGTGGCTTGAACTGCTGGTACCTGATCAGGCCTGATGGGAAGCGTGTGTGGGGACCGTGACAGTTGTATCACAACACAAGGACATGAGCAAGTCAGAGGAAGGAATGGGAAGGGTCAGAAGTTTTCTGTCGTACCTGGCTTGATGTTACATTGCTGACAGGCACAGGGGTCTGTCCCAAGCTGTGCTCCCAACCTGTGCCTGTCCTCCCTTTTCCATCTCCTTTGAACATGGGTCATTAAATTTCCATGTTCATGTTTGACGGATGAAACTTGGAGCAATGCTAATACGATTGAACTCATGTCATTTGGGGTTTCACATTACTAGGAGCCCTTAATACCTATTATGTAACAATTAAAGGTTTTGTTTGCTATCAGATAGCAGAGTCTCCCTCTGCCCATTATGGGCTTACATCAAGAATGACCTTGACTCAGCATGATACTTTAGCATGTCCCTAACTTGAGGCAGTGTCAATTTGCCTGTTGATAGCTTACCTTCAGGAAGCTGAACAGCACAGGCCTAAGTTTGCTCTCTGTTAGCATTGAAGTTCAATGCTGCAAATTAAGTGACATTAAAATGAAACATTTTCCCCAACTGTATTTAATACAAATTCATATTATAATATCTGAATAAGTCAGAAAAAGCAAAATAGCTTGTTAACACAGAACTGTAGGTGACTGAAGTGTTTTACGCTGAGAGCTAAGGAATCCTTTCCATCCTTGTTTGGCTCAGGGATATTCAAGAGCAAGTGCAGACCTCCTTGCCTGAGTCAGTAGTTGATGTCTGCAGACGAGTGGACAGAGAACAGGGAGGAACATGCTGGTATCTCACTGTGCAGAAGCTTAAGGAGGGAGACTAGTTTCTGGAGAGAACAGTGATTGGCAGTCTAAGCAATAAGGGCTGGGACTTTAGAGGCCTGAAAGCATGGCAGGAATGGGGAAAAAAGTTCTTCTGTTATACTGTAGATTACAGTGCATAGAGATATGCACAAAATACAGCACAAATAAAGCACAAATACAGACTGGGTAGAGAATG
>NW_009618587.1:722-979 GCF_000690535.1 Cariama cristata | reverse complement strand
TATATATAAAAGTTATAAATAAAGTGCTCAGAAATACGTTGGGCCAAGGGCTGCGATGCAAATTGCCCCACTGGGTCCGGGACGGCCGGGGAAAGCTGCGAGCGGGGCGGCCGCGCTCGGGCTCAAGCTGGGACCAAACTGGATCTGGGCTGGGGTGAAGGTGACTTTTTGGTGACCGCGGGGACGGAGGTCTCGGAGGCGCCTTGGGACCCTCCATCCAGGGGGACAAAAAGAAAAACCAACAATAAAACCAAACC
>NW_009618587.1:0-507 GCF_000690535.1 Cariama cristata | reverse complement strand
AACGAAAAGGCGATGCTGCTGGACCACCACCACTGCCCCCCATGTTGAGAGAAAACCCGACCCAGGCTCTAGTTGAATATAAGTTTTTATCTTGATGCAACATCATTAAAACCGTCACAAATCGAAACAACAGGTCGTTAAAAACGCTTCGCACGATCAGTACCTAAAATGCACCAGGCTCCCAAGCTCGCTTTGTCCGCAAGACCCCTTGTGTTTCCCCCCCCAAGATTCATTTTTTTTTTTTTAATGCTTTTCCTTTTTTAAATAATCAATTCGTTAAAAAAAAAAAACACAAACAAACTCCGCTCCTCCCCGCAGGATCGGCCCCTGCCTTCGCTCCAAGCACAATTGCACGAATTAATTTTTTTTTTTCGCGCAAGAAATAATGTGCATTTTCTTTCCTTCTTTCGACATCAAGGTTAAAATAATATTCCGTTTCCCGAGGGTTAATAAATAAATCTGGTGCATAGTGAGATAGCAGCCAACCGTTTGCAGTCCATATATTAC
>NW_009618586.1:9610-9828 GCF_000690535.1 Cariama cristata | reverse complement strand
GCAAAGGAGAGGGGACCCCATCATTGTCCGTAGAGCTAGGCCTCCCCCCCACTAGAGCCAGGGCCCCTACATAGGGACAGGCCCCCCGTCACCATGGAGACCACCCTGACCCCCTCCCATGGCATCCGCAGGCTGTGGGGTGACCCGAGCTGGGGCTGGGGGGTCTGACTGGGCACTGCAGGACACTGAGGAGAGTGTGGGGTGGGTTGGAGACTCCC
>NW_009618586.1:3950-9584 GCF_000690535.1 Cariama cristata | reverse complement strand
CAGGGGCTCCCGGCCGTGCAGCCGCGGTTGGTGGCTGTCAGCAAGACGAAGCCAGCAGAGATGGTGCTCGACGCCTACAGCCACGGGCAGCGCAGCTTCGGGGAGAACTACGTGAGTTGGCTGGGCCCCACGGGTCTGTGAGCGGGGCCTCCACGCTGAAGGCAGGCACAGGACAGGCCAGTGCATGTGGCTCTGTGCGTGGGGAGCTAGGCTTGGTTATAGCGTCAGGCCCCTGGCCTTGTATTTATGAGACACACCTTGGTCCTAGGAACATACGTTTCAGAGAGACTGTTCTTACGCAGGCACTTCTGGCGTGGTTTTAATGAGAGATTGTCTTGAATTTTCCTAGGTTCAAGAATTGCTAGAAAAGGCATCAGACTCCAGAGTAAGTACACAGTTCCTTATACGTTCTCTCTCCTTGTATAGTTGTGTCCTGAGAACTGTTCAGCAAAAGTCCTGGTTTTTGTTAGGGATTTGGTGATGGAGGCTATTTGATCTTTGGCTTTTTAGATAAGTGGTGGGGTTATTCTTGGCTCTTTGCCTGTGTCGTGTTCCCCCTCCTTGCCTTGCTGTCTCTGGAGGAGTCTGTGGATACGTGTGCCTTAGTCATAAAGTATTTGTCTGAACAGTGCTTTACCTTCTGTGCTTTCTGGTGTAGGAGATACACAGTCCTTGTTTAAAAAAATAGCAACGCTTAGTTTGGGGAAAATACCATTTTACGGCTGTTCAGTTACAAAAGAGCTTTGCCTTCCCCATTCACCACATAATGCTCTGCAGCCACAGCCCGGTTCCTCTCCAGACTGTGAAGCAATCTCGGTACATACCACAAGCACTGCCTGAGCTGTGTCTTTCGGGGTAAACAGAAGAAGAAGATTAGGTGTCTGGTATTTTGTTTGTGGGCAAACTAAGACTTAAGTACTGTGTGGGAGAAGAGGGAATTGTCATTCAAACCTAACTGTTTCTCTCTGCTTTCAGATTCTATCGTCTTGTCCAGAGATTAAGTGGCATTTTATTGGCCATCTGCAGAAAAATAACGTCAACAAGTTGATCGGTACATGCTATTTAATTTTATGTGCAACGTCCCTGCGGGCAACAGTCTTCCAATGTTCAAATAATAATAACCTCATATACATTAACTCACCAATGCCTGTCTCTGTGAGCAAGCTGAGTTGTAGGTACAAAAATTTCCGTGCTAACAGAATTGCCTTCAGCCTGTGTTTTCTCCCCAGCTGTCCCTAACCTGTTCATGTTGGAAACAGTGGATTCTGTGAAACTGGCAGACAGAGTCAACAGCTCATGGCAGAAAAAAGGGTCGTCTCAGAAGCTGAAGGTCATGGTGCAAGTTAACACGAGTGGAGAAGACAGTGAGTGGCTTTTTCTGATGATACACAGGTTTGTCCTGCTGACTTGACAGAAACAACCTGAATGGGGTGGGTTGGTTTGCGCTCTTCAAGCGTTTCTCTAAGCTAGGATGAAACTTGCTCATCTGTTAACTTCTGCCTGGCTGCGGGGCGGGGACGTCTCTGGCAGAGTTTGGCACAGATCTGCCTGCTTTTCACCAGGTAAACACGGCCTTCCGCCTGAAGACACCACGGCTGCTGTGGAGCATGTCATCAACAAGTGTCCAAGCCTGGAATTTGTGGGGCTGATGACGATTGGCAGCATCGGGCATGACCTTAGTAAGGGGCCAAATCCTGACTTCCAGGTAAGATTTTCCTAGAAGAAAATGTCAACTGTTGGCTGACCTCCCGTTACAGTCTGTTGTCTGTCCCAGCTGAAGCAGTATGCGGTCAAGCTGTAAGTCTGACTGTAGATTGTCAATAGAAACGCCTTGCTCAGGGTGGTACAGAGCTCTGAAGTACCAGTGTTAATGTTGGTGTTGGGCGCATTTCTGCAGAGGCCAGGTGCCCATATGTATTTGATCCTATCTATTCTGTGAAACCAAGGATACCGGGGCGGGCACTTTGTGCAGTAGTTACTGTCCTGGCTCCTCAGGTCCTGCTTTCAGATGACGTTTCTGTCAGCCGTCCTTTGCACATTGTGTGCCCAGGGCAACTGGGTCTGTTCCTCAGCTGTCATGCTGTTGTGATAATTTATTGTCTTCAGAAGATGTGTAGACTTGTAAGTACGTGTGTTGTCAGTAATGTGGCTTTTAATGGGAAATCTCCAGGTGCTGTTACGATGCTACAGAGCAAGCTTTGGTGGGAAGTGTGGGAATTGCACGTTGTGTGTGAAGGAGACTTCAAAGAACGGCGGAAACCGTGATCTGTGAAACCCTGAAACTGAGCTGGTGTGGCTGTCAAGTGTGTGATCCTCTCTTCTTTCCTCCTCCCTTTCTAGATGCTGCTATCTTTGCGGCAGGAAGTGTGTGAAAAACTGAATCTCCCCGTTGAGAAGGTGGAGCTGAGCATGGGCATGTCCACAGACTTCCAGCACGCAGTAAGCCTGGTTTCCTTCTGCCACTCATTCTCTCGGGAAACAAACATACCAGCATCAGCAGTAGGCACCCCAAAGCCCAGCCCAGGCATCATCCAAACACTCAGGTCTCCCCTTGAATTGGAGATATTGATGGTGCTGTTCCATGAAAAACAGCTCTCCTTGTCCTGGGATAGAGTTCTGGGGATCAAAACAGACCGTAGCTGTAGCTGCGGACATGTGAGTACATGGGGAACCATCCTGTGACGTGACGAGCGTCAAGGCTGATGACTGACTGTGTTGGCAGGTGTGGGTGGGAGCCCTGCCCTGAACTCCTCCTTTCTGTCTCTTTGTAGATAGAGGTTGGATCCACAAACGTCAGGATTGGAAGCACTATTTTTGGAGAGCGAGATTATTCCAACAAAGCAGTCGGTGGCAAGGCCCCTGCTGAAACTAAAGACAAAACGGAGACCTTGTCAGTGCAGGGTCATTAGATGAAAAAAAAAAAGTGACCTCGACAGAGGACAGATGATGGGAGACCTCACTATGCATTCTTACCTCCCTCCGTGTCGGCACCCGATCGTGATGGTGAGAGGGAATTCCTCATAACAGAGGCCAGAAATGCCTCATAATTTATTGTGATTATAGAGTACCCGTAGAAACTGGAAATTTTTAAAACCAACAAATGATAAGAAAATTTATGGTTGAGAGTGACTGTGGTATCTTGGCTCCTTCAGGGTCGTTAAGAACAGTGACTTTTGGATAACTAGGTTGAACAATCTAAATATTTGTCAGAATGCAGTTGCTGATGAGCAAAATGTATCTGCAGCAGTGTCGGTGATTATGTTTTCACTGAGGACTTAAATTCTTCATTAAACAAGTTATAATCTTGCCAGAGACCTATAAATGTTCCCCAAATAAAAGTTTTGCACGTGGTCACTACTAGAGGCATACGGTGATGCTGGAGAGACTCTATCCATTTGAACGAGGATGACTAACAAGCGCACGAGGATGGTTAAGGAACACAGCTGCCAGCGTGAGTTCGTGGTGTGCTGGTTTGGATGCAGATCCCAAGAGTTGGGAGCGTCTTTTCGGATGGTTTATATTTGTTCTTTTCAGGCTGACACTGCTAACTTTTCCCATTCTGTCTGCTCACATCTTCTGGGATGCTTTCAACCTTTCCCCTTCCCCTCTTGTGAAGTGGTGGTGGGAGTTATTTTTATCCTACGTAGTAGTCCTTGATGCTGTAAGTTCTTTTTTGTCAGAATGGGGCTTTTCTGCAAGGCCCCTGATCTACCATCAGCTTGCTGTTGCTTTCCAAGGCAAGTCATTTAACCGTTTGATTCCTCTGCCATCTCGTCTACATCTATACAAGGATAATACTACTTGCTTGTCTCACAGGGCAGCGGTGAGATTTGCTAGAGGCCCTTCGCGAAAAGTACTTCAGAAAGTAAAGTATTATTGTTCCGCTGTGTTCTAGGTTCCCGAAAAAAAAAATCCTGTCGCCACTGACAGAGCTTCTAGGCTATGTCTTAATATCTTAAGCGCTGGTCTAGCCTTCACTTCTCCTGGACGAGGGAAACGGGACTCTTTCACTGCAGTAACTGTTCCATTCAGATGTGAGCAGAAGCTCCTGCGTTGTGTCATGTGCCATTTGGCCAACGGTAGCTACGGCAAGTCTCTCTTGTAACCTGTATTACCACTACATTTTTGGTATTTTGTGGGCTGCTAAGAGGAGGAGACATTGGTTGCCAGCAGAAACATCCTTCCCAGGCTTTTCTCTGTGTGCGTGTGGTTAAATCTAGCTGTTGGTTTTACTCTCTTGACTATAAATGCTGAATGTAAATGAAAAGAGTCAACTCTAATACCAACCTGTCATAGCTACATGGTTTAGAAGCAACATGCAGGCTGAGCTGCCCTCCTTGGCACTGCACTATGTGTTGTTTCATAGTCTATTCATAAAAAGTGGTGAATTTTAATACCATCTGTGCCAACTATAAAGCTATTAAAGATGTTATTTTTACGTTCCAGCCTCGTGAATAAATGTCCTGAGTTGTCGTTGAAGCTATTTCCCTAACCTGGAGCTGCTGTTGAGCGAGGCGTGCTTGCCTTGGGATGGAGGGAGGAGGGTGGTTTGAAAGACAGCTGAAACAGAGCTGGCAAAGTGAAGCTTTCTTTGGTCAGAAGGGGTGGAAAAAAAATAGCTGCTGACTTGGGCGAGATGTCGGATGGCGTGAGCTGTTTCTGGAGCAGCCCTCGGGGTGGCACTGCTCCCCCGGTCTGGGGCACCGCTCCTGGGCCACCGAAGGAGGGATAACGGCTCCTCGGCTGCTTACGGACAGGTACGGATCAATAATGAGTCTCAAAAATGACTGTGTTTCCCATCCGATGGTTGAAGTGAATCTCTTCCTCTCCCGCCTCTTTCTTCCCAAAATTTCAGCACCACGTACTGACCACAGATCCTCGTGTTTGCAGATTTCACATCATTAAAAGCCTTTCGTTTAATTTACAGAACAAAGTCGGGACACTCCTTCGATTTGAATTCGATTCCAACGTGCAAAGACTACTGGGATCCCTGAAGTATTTATTTGCTCCATGTAAGATGTTGGCTAGAGCTCTCCATAGCAAACGAGGAACGAAAGTAATCTCCTACCTGAGCTCTGGAGCAGGCGGTTCTCAGCCCGAGTGGGTGATCGGGGACCCCCTGCTCCGCTCACCCCTCGCTGGTGGCACTTTCCCACCAACCTGTGGCCCCAAAACCAGCTGCGCTGCCGCAGTTCTTTCTGTTCGAGCACCGAACAGCAGGATGGCTTTACGTTGAGAATTGTCTTGCGTTGTGGCTCATGTCCCCTCTTGCTTTTCCTCTCTTAAGCATTTTGTGCTTATTTCCTGAGTTGAAACTGGACGTTAGCCAAGCTTAATGAAGTAGTAAATGGTGTAAACTGGGAGGTGAGTGTGCACGGGGGGCTGTGGGGCAGGGCAAGGCTTATCCTGGCTTCCATGCCCTGGAGCTCTGGCTCGGCACAGTGGAATTTTAGGAGCAGACTGGCTCACGAAAGCATGTGGTCTTTGGGTTTTCTGATCTGCTAAAACATTTAGGGCTCCGACAGCTTTGGTAGCGGCCTCCCGCGTGAGAGCGTGGCAGAGCTGTGCGTCTCAGTGGTTCTGGAGAGCTGTGGTGCTGGGGATGCTCTCGGCTGTGGGACACCTCTCCTCGCC
>NW_009618586.1:3293-3906 GCF_000690535.1 Cariama cristata | reverse complement strand
GCTTGGGTGCTGTGCCTGAACGGCAGCACCGGCAGCAGCTGCGGTGGCCGGTGTTGGGTTGTGACAAGGTGCTGGAGAGGAGATCAGCATGAACTTCTGCTCCCTTCCTCTGCAGCTGTTTCTCTCACCCATCATACTTCCAACTGGCTTTTTTTCTTCCGAGTGCATCATGCCGGAGAGCTTTGCGGCGCTTCTCCCAGGGCCAAGCCAGCCGGTACAGCAGGCAGTGCTCACCGGCACCGTCTGTTCCTCCTCGAGACACCCACCTCGAGCCCAAAACGGGAGGGTGCGGAGCTGCGGTGTCAGTGATGCCGGACACCTGTCCGGGGGGAGCGGGGTGCAGACCACCCACTCCTTCCGCAGAGGTCACCCAGCAGATGGTAACTGTTGGTCACTGGAGTGGAGCCAACCAGCCGGAGATGAAAGACTCCCTGGCCTCTTAATGAACCACTCCCCGCTCAGGCACCTCAGCCCCCTGCGACACAAGCTTTATTTATATCTATTAAAAGCATTTGGCCGGTTTACTGAAGCAGCAGTGCTCTCGCTCCCCGCTCCTCGGGGCAATGTCACTGTCAATATTTGCCTTGGAGGAATGCGTCCAGCAGACCAAGGC
>NW_009618586.1:2850-3233 GCF_000690535.1 Cariama cristata | reverse complement strand
CGCAGGCGCCGTCACCTCCCGGAGCAAAAGTACGGCCCCGGGTTTCTCAGCAGTCCCCTGAGGTGACCCTTGTTTCCACGCTGTCCCTTGGATGGGGGCTGGCCAGGCTGACACCCCCTCCCGCCCCCAAAGCCTTCCCGGCACACGGAGCAGGATTTCACATGCGCTATGGAGGAAAAACTCTTCCTGGGGGCTTGGGGAGCATCTGTGGGCAGACTTGGCTGCCTCTAAAAGGAATAAAACTGTCAATTATGCTGGACAGGGTGATGTGCTGCTGCTTTTCCTTTCCTGGCTCCTGGGGAGCTGGGCTGGCTGCCCAAGGCCATCCTCATCCTCGGCGAAGCGCCGGTGCCGAAGCAGCAGCCTCTCCTGTTAAAAGAACT
>NW_009618586.1:0-2810 GCF_000690535.1 Cariama cristata | reverse complement strand
GAAGCAGCCTCTCCTGTTAAAAGCACTCTCTGAAGTCGGGGAGCTCCGCGTGCTCCGGTTACCCATAGAGTCCAGGCATCATTCGCTCCCCTTCCTCCACAATTCCAGGTTTGAATTATTTTTTTTCCAGATAATATTCTTTGTGTTACAAAGTGTCTGGAGCCGAGCTTGGCCTCCTTGCCAAATCGCAGCGCAAGCTGGATGTGCGATGCACGCAGCAGATGTGCAGGGAAGCAGCGGGTGCTGAGGCCGGCTCTGCGAGCAGGGCGGGCTTAAAGCGTCGGCTCCCCGATCCGTGGCACTCGGTGCCGTAGCCAGGCCTGGTACCAGTGCTGGGCACCGCACCGTCGGCAGGCCAGCACAGGATGCTCAGCTTGCATGAGAAAATCAAGAGCTTTGGGTCAGTTCCTCTGCTGCGGCCAGGGATGCTGTGGGCAGGTGAGAGCCCGGGGGTGGCCGGGAGGAGCTCAGCCCCAAGGCAAAGCCCGCTGCAACCCTTCAAAGTGGAAAACGTGTTTATTTCTGGGATATCGGGTTTCCGGCAGGAAGGCCGGCAACTGCCAAGGTTTTTATTGGATCCCAGTGAAAGGAATTTAGAGAGTCCTGTGCTTGTTGTCTTTCCCTGCGCCTGCGGTGGTTAAGGAACGTTTTTTACCTTTGAATGGGCACGAAGGGGCGCAGGGATTTGGCATCCGGCACCGGCCCGTCCCTGGTGATGGAATTTCAAACAGGTTGCCTTCTTGTCTCCCGGACAGGAGGCATCAGGAGGTGTCGGGGCTGGGAAAGCACAGAGAGGGGCTTGGAAGTAGTTGAAAGAACCTGAACTCCATTGGGCTCAGAGCACGTGGGACGTGTTGCTTGAGCTCCCCTCCTTGTAGCGGGGCTGGGGCCGAGTGTTTCACATTTGTTACTAGTTTGGACAAGGCTTTGACTGTTCTTGGAGGTGATTTTATAGGAGATTGAAATTCTAACGACCACGTACAGTGGCTTGATTGCTTCAGCGTGTCGTGGAGATGACTCCAGGGCTCAGATTGCCCTCGGATGCTGCCAGCGCTGACCGATGTCCTCCAGGACCTGAGATCCTCGCCAAGTCCCGTTCCTGTCCGCGCATGGGGAGCCTTTGGCTTAATGCTGGGGTTTCCCAGGGCCCCTTCTAGCCCGGCTGTAGAGCCGCTGCCCTGTGGAAGAGGAAGAAGAGGGGCAGCAGCTGTGGTTTGGAGCAGGGTCAGAGCTGCACTCGGTAGGACCAGGAGTGCGAGCAGCTCCCTGCCCCTCCCTACGGAGGAGAAACGCAACGGGCTGTTAATTCAATGCGGAATAACCCGGGGGTGAGGGTGCTCCGGAGCAGCAGGGCCAGATCCGTGGTGAGGTTGGGAGCCCGGGCTCTGCTCGAATTCCCCCCAGCCGCTCGGCCCTGCAGCCTCGGGCCCTTCCCCTGAAATCTTGTGTCTTGCTCCGACGGGCAGAGGTGAGCGGTGCTGCGCGGTGGCTCCTAAGGTCCTTGGCAAGCGCCGGAGCTCCTGGAGACAAAGAGTTCTTAATTTAGGGCTTGATCCAGTGCAAGAAGGTGGCTGAGCCCTGAGCGCTGCGGTGTTTTGGGATTTCCCTGTTTGGCACTGGGTTGGATGCGCTGCCAGTGCCTGTCGTCTAAATCGGGCATCAGACAAGCAATTTCTTCTCTCCGTTGGTGGGGACACCCGGGGAGAGCGGTGGGCTCCAGCCTGCAGGCTCATTTTCTCCAGAAAAAGGAAGGAAGACCCCTCTTGCTTTCTGCAATGTTGAAAGGGGGAGGCACAGCTCACCATTTTGGTTTTCGGGAGGGGTTTCGTACTGTGCAGATGCTCGCAGGATCTCTGAGCGGATACTGGACACAAACGGTTTCCTGTTGCTCTTCCAGTTTCGACTGCAGGATCTGGGACCAGCATCCTGCAGCGCGCTGAGCCCGGGAGGGTCATTTCTGCAGTGTCTGCAATGCTCAGTGGAAAAAAAGAAAAGAAAAAACAAAACAAAACAAACACAAAACCAGAGGGGAAGATGTGGGTACACTGTTGATTGTTGGGTTTTTTTATGAACAAGATGATGCCGGTCTCCAGGGCTCTGGGATGCTACAGCGGAACCCCTGGGGCCAAGGGGTGGGAGGTCTTCTTGGGGCTGGGGGGGGGGGACTGGCCGCGGGAGTTTGGGGCCATGGTCCTTGTCCCTGCCTGCCCGGGGGTCGTCCCTGCCGGGCAGGGCTGCGTGTGGGTAGGGAAGAGCTGGAGAAACAAGGCAATCGCTGGTTAAGCGGCTACCAAGCTGTGCGGGACCGGGGCCGCTTATGCTCCCAAACAAAAGCTGATGTGGAAAAAAGTTTGGGAGCGTGTGCTGATGAGTATCTCCTCTTTCCGACGCCCACCGCCACGGCAAGTTGTATTTATTTGGAAAAAGGAGTAAATTTCTTTTCCCCTCCAGGAACTATTGGTCCTGGAGAGAAACCGCATTCCCGGAGTCGTCTCTTGTTGTCCTTCCATGACCCTCTTCCTCCGCTCCCTGGCACGGGGTCCGGGAGACTTCATTGCCTGCTTTTGATCCCTTTTGATTTGAAGCTGCAGTGAGCTGTGGCCTCGGAGAAGCTGAGCCCCGGGGGGAGAAGGGGCTGGGGGTGGCGTAAGAGGCAGAGGGGATACGGGAAGGGGGAACGGGAAGAAAAATATTGAACTTAGTGTGAAAACCAGTGAAGTAAACAGGGAAGGCAAGAAGGGAAGAGTGTTAACTGCGGAGCGGAGGCCCGGAGGGGATGGAGCAGCGTGACCATGAAGTGAACTGTGTGA
>NW_009618585.1:451-869 GCF_000690535.1 Cariama cristata | reverse complement strand
ATGGGCAGGATTTGGGGCTGGACCCTGCGACGAGGCTCAGCCGGACCCCTGGGACCGGCCCGTGGGTGGGGGGCTTTGGCGATGGAGGGCTTTGGTGCTGAGGGGGCTGGTGGGAGATGTATTGGGCTTTCACCCAGGCATTTCAGGTGGCTGCTCTGCTTGTGAGGACGAGCAGAGACGCAGCAGCACCGGTGGGCTGAGCAAACAGCTCCAGGTCCTCGGAGAAACCCCCATTTCTTCCTCCTCTTCCTCTTCCTTGCCTTGCCTTGCTTTTCCCTTCGAGTGTGGGTACAGCCGTAAATTAGAGCCTCGGTGAAGAAAACAACATCTGTTTACCCTCCTCGGGCGTGCGGCTCATAAAGGGAGAAGGAGAAAAAGGCGCCCGTCCGCTGCCCCCGTGGGTTATTGCTTTATCTGC
>NW_009618585.1:0-439 GCF_000690535.1 Cariama cristata | reverse complement strand
CGCGGTGGGTCCCCGTGGCCGGAGCTCCTCCGGACGAGGCTTCCCCGCTCCATCCCCTCCGCTCGCTCTGGGAGGTGGGGATGGAGAGGGACAGTTCTCATTATCCAGGGTGTTGAAGGGAAAAAAACCCAACCTAAGTTTTATTCCTTGAAAAGTGCAGGATATAAAATCTAAATGCCAAAAGAACCTTTACTGATGGGGTGTAAATTTATGAAGATTCACCCCCAATAAAACTCGATGTGAGTCACTGCTGAAAAATGTCTGCGTCCCTTGGGTGCTAATCGTGATGGAGAGCCGGTGCCGGGCTGGGGAGGGGAAAGATTTCTAGTGCTGGCATCTCCCAGCGGAGATGGCACGTCCCAGCGAAACTCAAATCCCCCGGCGGGGAAGCGCTGACGAGCACGAAATAAATGACGGTTAATTGGATCAAAACATCTCG
>NW_009618584.1:4680-7224 GCF_000690535.1 Cariama cristata | reverse complement strand
AGCTGGTGCCCGCGGGGTCGGTTCCCGGGGGCCTCGGCCCCGCGCTCCAGGAGAGCCCCGGCGCTGCCCAGCTCCTGTGCCCCTGCAGCCAGACCCCATCCTGGCACCCCAGACCCAAATCGAGGGGCAGTGCTGCTGGTGGTACAGACACCCGCGGGGTCATCCAGAACGGTCAATGGACATCCCAGTCTGCTGATGCCATCAGGCAGGTGAGAGAAGACACTGCCTTTAAATATGGGAAAAAGATCGCTAGCCCCCATTAAGGATAAAATAGTCACCCATGATTTATCTGCTCCGATAAGGAGCAACTGAAGCCACCAGGAAAGCACGTGTGCTGACGGCAGGCAGCAGCAAGGGAAGGAGAGGACTCCTGACTCCGTGCTGCAGGCAAAAACTGTGCAATTAAATCTGTCATTTCCATCTATGGGATAGGAATGATGATGAATGACAATAGGAAAAAAAAAGGAAGCCAATATATTAAGCTGGAACTATGTGTTCAAATGATGATCTAGTAAAATATAAAACAGAGGGAAAAAAAATTCCGTTTGGAGCTTCCTGAATTCTACTTTTTTTTACCCAATGAAAAAGGAAAAATCCAGACCATTTCCATCAGAATAGAACTGGTGCTATGGTGCCGTTTTCTTTTTCGGTGTTGAAGGGTTTTCCCTTCCTAATGTATCAGTAGCTTTAATACTTTCTTATTAAAGCTGACATTTGTCTGGCCAGACACCTGATTCTGTTCTTTTCATGATTTTTCTGAATTTTGGCTCTATTTTGAAAAACAACAATTTTTGAAAGTTTTCATGGGCAGGAGCGTTTTGTTTTGTTTGAAAAGAACGAGGACAGTTTGATTAATTTGTAAAGGGTTATCTGAATCGGAGGAAGTGTAGGAAACATATGGACAATCTCTTCTCTCTCTAGTTCGGAGATAAAGTAGCCCCTCTCCTCACTTTGGTCCCAGGGCTTGGAGATAACAGCTTTGCCTTCCTGCCGTATATCATGTTGAACAGATCCAGATTGGAAACAAAGGTCTCTTCCCTGATATGGGAACTAGTAGCTGGATCCCAATATTTTTATATTAAAACCCAGCGTAATTTGTAATAATAAACTGGGGCTGCGAAAAACACTCTTGTACCTTCTTGTGTTGTTTAGGCATGAGAGATGGCATAAGTCAAGCGCAGACGGGCGCTGGCCGTGCATGACGCCGTGGGCACGACGGCTCCCGTGTCGAGGGGCAGCCGCAGGACCCCCTCAGGTCCCCTGAGCTCCGTCCGATACAGAATCGTAGAGTCACGTAGGGTGGAAAAGACAGCTTTAAGATCATTGAGTCCAACTGTAAGGAGGAGCAGGTTGGCTCAAGGAAGTAAAACATGTAATTCCCGAATATGAAAGACGGGCAGGATATAAATGCAAAGCACACCAGGTAAAATGCCTGATACCTGCTTGGCTTCTGTGTTTTCCAGTTTTTCCTTTCAGAAGTTAAATCCCAAACAATGTTCATAGCTTTTTTTTTTTTTCTTTTTCACTGAATGTATCCAGGCATAAAATAATAGATAGTTTTAAAAAGCGAGCCAGGGAGTGCTTTGGAGAGCAGGCTGACAAATCCCCCAAAGAGCTGCTTCTTACAATCTGTTTATACTCAAGCTTACTTTGCTCCTTGGACACATGCCAGCATAAGCATGACATTTAAAATGGGCAAGCCAGCCGTGCTCTCATGCATTTCATTCTTAATACAGGAGAAAATCTTTATTTGACCTTCTAATTAACTTGATTTGTGAATCTGGAACCAGAAATATTCTCATTTCATATCAGGAGCAATATATGGTGCTCCATTAATGCCACGTTACTGGACTGGTAAGGTTAGCAGTTCATCCCCACCCTGACCGTCTGTTTATCAAAATACCTTGTCTTTTCCTCAGTATACCGGTATTTGGTAAGACCTGCGACACAGTTAATTGTCACTAACAGCTTTGCTGTTTGACATTACTTTTGAAATCTCATTCCATGCCATGGGAATAATGAAGATCTTCGGTCTGAGTATGCTACAGCCCTGCAAAATGCCGTTTTCCTCCCTAAGATTCACAACTAATTTCATTTCTCCTAAGTCCCAAGGACTTTAAGAAGCGGATCACCAGACTGAAGTGGTTTTTTTCCTGATGAATATGGGTTTTTTACCGCCAGAATTCTGCCACTGCCAACCCTTCAAAGGATGGACTTCTTGACAACACAGTGATTTAAGCCTCATTCACATGAGACAAATGCAGATGCTTAATATAGCAGAGTCCTAGATTTTTAGGACTGAAAAAAAGTTTATCTTCATTTGCTAAAAGGAAGCACGTGCCGTCGCTTCCTGACACGTTTTCCCGGAGGTCTGCGCAGCCTTAGGCCAGCCAGTCCCAGCCGATGGCATCGCTCCTCTTTCTCCGAGCAATCCTTCCGCAGTGCAGTGCGCCACCATGGATCTTTTTCTGCAGACTTTCAGGCCTAGTGCTTCATTTAATTTTCTTTTTCAATTCTACCTGTTATCACCCTACTGCCTGGCAA
>NW_009618584.1:1599-4278 GCF_000690535.1 Cariama cristata | reverse complement strand
GCAGCCCCGGCTGTCAGCTTCCTGCCCCGCCGGCCCCCGTCGCCTCTCCCCTGCCCGACCCACGGGCCTGTGGTGGGTTTGGGGGATCCCTGCCCGGCTGTGTCGTCCGAGAGCATCATTACCTTTCCCTTCCACATCCTTAATGATATTAAAGGTGATTTGACTTAACCTCACCCCTTTGACATCACTGTGAAGCAATATTTATTACTGACCTCCTTTAATAGTCCTTCGTCCCTTCTATAAATCCACGCAGAACTGTCTCTTCGATACCACTTTATAAGGCACATTATCAAATGGTCTATCAGCCTATAAATGTAACTTCACCATAAACCCTTGCTGGTTATGACTTCCACCAAGAGGTTCTCTCTTGTTTCTCTTCTTTCTTCCCTTACTCCAGTAGGGAGATCAGAACTGAATTTACTACAGAGGGAAATTCATTTTCTGCTCCAAGGTGGCAAACACAACCCCCTGCAGTAAGGCTTCTGGAAATGACCAGAAACACTGCCAATGTTCTCAAAAGTCAGTAAGCCTTAACAAATCGGGATACATGTCATCCAGCCAGAAGTTTGACATGGATTCTCCCCTTGTGCTTCCTCAGTATCGGTAGCTTATTTTGGGAGGCGTTATGTGCATGCTAGACTGGTTTTCCAATTAAACACAAGAGTAAAGCAGAGGCTCATTATCGTGCTTTATACATAAACAGCTTTTCTTATTCTCCTAATCCCGTATAGATGCCTTTATCCACATCTGGTACCTCAGCCCCGCGCAGGCAGTAGCTCAGAGAAGCCATCGCGCCGGTCACAGCCTGACCAAGCCATGGGCACCCTGCTCCGATTTTACCAACCTCCTCCTCTGCAGCCATCTGGAGTCTCCAGATATTATGGAACCACAGAGCAGACCATCTAAGGAATTCATTTAATTACCACCATAGCAGCCTCTTAAGGGAGGCCAAGTCCCCCCCTGCCCCCCTCCAGCTGTGCAAACAAGGTGCGAGCATCCCCCAGCCCTGCGGGTGAGGGAGGCACTGCCAGACCCACCTCTCCTGCCGTCCTCAGCACACCAGCATCTTGGCCAACCCTCTTGTACAACCAGAACTTCAGACGCTTTTACCTCATCTCTGAATCTACCGTTTCAAATTTTAGCTACCCAGCTACAAGGTCCATGAGAGGCATTGCCCGCTCCCGGTGTTTGCATCTCCCGTGCATCGCTCTACGGCCATCCTTACTGCAGGTTCCCCACCGTACAGCTGCTCTCTTAACCAAACCCCGAGAGGGTGCGTGCCTTTGACTCGCACTCCTCCAGCCAAGGCTGTGCTGAGGTCACTCGGAAGGAGAAACGCGGCTACAACAGAGCGGACACCCCTCCGGCAACGAGCACCCTCCCAAGTAAAGCATCATGCCAGCATTAGGTAGAGGATTTCCACCGCTTACTACAGGCTTTGGCAAGCCTCAAACAGACATTTTCATTTACCTTCATTAACAACACTTGAATTCTATCAATTTTTAAATCTTAATTCTTAACACAACAGTCTATGACAGCCCCCAAAAGTAAATTAGATCAGCATAAATAACACTGTTTTTAAACCGATACCAAGTCCCTAACAGTTTTAAATGTTTACTGGAATTAGAATTGCTAGGTATTAGAAGCCAATCAGAAGTAGAGACAACTCTGATGCCTTCACTAAGAAAGGGAACAACTAATTGTTGATTTTATTTCAATATAGATGTCCGTTAATCTAACTCTTTACATTTTATGACCCTGCATTGCCAGACAAGACATAACTTCCCAAGCCTTAGTATAAACAGTGCTTTTGATAGCCACGGAACAACTCTTATATGCCTAATAAAAAAGGAAAAAGCCCAGCAAGTATCACAAATATCCCTGTACTTATCCATGACCAACTGTCAGTTCTTTGTGCCAAACTCATCCCTCCAGTATTCTAAATTGGCCTTCACAGGCCAAATCCCAGCACTCTTCTTTTTTAGCTAAACACAAAGTATTAGACTTGTATGCTATTTCACAGCTGAAGGCCCACAGGATTTGCCGCAGTGGCCTTTCACCTAATGATGAGAACCCGATATTTTATCATGAAAACGTTCCCTTTGACCTTATTTCCCTCCCTCCAAAGAGCCCAAGCGCCCAGTTCACCTACTGGGAGCGCACAACAGCATTTATCGTAACAGCAAAAAATGTCCTGTAGCCACTTCAGTAAAAAATAAAATAGGATTTGGGAACTAGTACCGGTAACACATCTGTTCTGTGAGTGAGCGGTAAATCACAGGGGTTAATTTGGGGATTGCCCCGACGCGCTGCTGACTGCCCTGCGCTCCAGGGCTCGCACAGAGCCTGGGCACAGGCACTTTTCTGCCCCCCCCACCAGAGCTCTGTACCTTTTTTTCCTTCAAGAAAAATACAATTTATACCAAAATATTACAACAACACAGCAGCTTCAACTTTGTATTTGTCTGAAGTATTGCACTTCAAATGACTCCAGGTTGTTACTTTGAAATGAGGGAGACGGAACTAAGCAGAGACCCTGCAGAAATTCAAATCCTGGACATGAACCCTTCTGAAAACCCACAGTGGGCAATAATGCAGAAATTCAGGGAGGAAGAAAAAAAAAATAATAATTTTCCCTACCTGTAGCCTGGTTTGTGTCCACAGCAGAGCCCCCGGCTG
>NW_009618584.1:0-1427 GCF_000690535.1 Cariama cristata | reverse complement strand
CAGCCTCGGCCAGGCAGGCAGCACCCTGCCCACGGACCCACACCCTGCCCACAGACCCCCAGGGGAACAGCCCCACCACAAGCGCCTGTCCCAGGCATACCCATCTCCTGCACTTCCCCAGGGCAGGCCAGAGAACCAGCCGAGCCCCTCCACATACCCCAGTGCATGAACACCCAGCTGCAAGAAGGGCACCCCCAAACTCCCCCAGCACCCACCAAGGCTTTGCTCCACATTTCATACCTGCACCAAACGATGCAATTGAGCAGGGTAGCAATCAGGTGGAGCAAATAAAGAGTTGCACCTGAGGGGCAGGTCTACTGACCTTGCTGCTTGTTTTGTGAAAGGAGCAGGATGCTGTCGCATGCTTCGGCATTTGGAACTGCGGTTTGAGCAGAGGCATCAAATAGTTTACCAGCCACATTTAGAAATGAAGAAATTCTTCATGGCAAGACTGTAGCCAACTACTTATTGGTTGCTTGTAATATTTAACTAAAAGTATGTATGCTGCTGTGCTAACAGAAGCAGTAAACTCTGATCTGTGTGAAAGCTCTGGCATTTTGGCATTTTATCAAAATATTTCCTTTGCTTTGCAAGAGGGTTTTATATATCTGCGATCCAAAGCAACCACATTTTCAAAGTATTTTGTTGCAAAACTGCCAAGTTGCACAGGTGGAAGTGCACGGCAAGTCTTCCTTTGCACAGAACACAGCAATTTCAGGAATGGAGTGTTTTAAAGGATGACAATCTAAAGGACAACTATCGTTTTTTTTCTGACATTTGTTACAGCAACGTCAGCTGATTAACGTAACCTCGCCAGAGTGGTATTGGCTGGATTTACCGCTGAAATGCGGAGACCTATTAATATTGCTGCCTCACTTTAACACTGCGAGTAGCGGAATGGCTCCAAAATAACGCACAGCCTGTCACGTATAGTAAAGTAATGCCCAGACCTTCATGTGTAGCCACTCTAACGGAACTTACGTAGATGGGAAGTCTACCATAGGGAGCACAGTTCCCCTCCTGCCAACGAGGGAGATCAAAATTACATTTCAAAGTCAGATTTCCTTTTGATGTGAACGTGGAGAGTCATTGCAGGTTAGCCTACACATACACTTAAATAATTACATTATAACGAGTGTAGCAGACGTGACTTTCTGTGCCCCACTTATTTTTAGCAAAATGAAAAGAATGCTATTTTTTTCATATTTTAGCAAGGGAGTTCAAAGCCCTGGTGACAGCGGTGCCCTGGCCCCGGCCAGACGCCTTGTGACGGTGGCATACGCGTCTTTGCACCCCGGTATTTAGTTTCACGCCCCTTCTGCCAGCTCGGGCAAAGCCAAAGGCCGTTTCGCTCCCCTTTTAGAATGCCAGGCCCGTGGGCCAAGAGGGAAATGCCGTTCCTCTCCTTTTAAGGCTGGCTGCACGGC
>NW_009618583.1:0-3096 GCF_000690535.1 Cariama cristata | reverse complement strand
TATATATAGATATATTTCTTCTCCCTGCAGCCTCCACTTTTCTTTGCATGCTACTCAGTGATCTTTCAAAGCCTTACTAAACAGAAACATGCTGAGAAAGTGAATGCTGCTTGGATTGATGATGTTTGATAGTGTCTTGGACGTAATGCTTATTTGCTTTTGTTAAATGAAGGCTTACAGAGCCAGTAAGAGATAACCAAGTTTATGAAGAGTTTTAAACAGATTAAAATGTACATTTCTCCAAGAATAAAACTAAATACGATAAAGCAAACAGAAAATCATACAGATACTATCACTGGGGAAAAAACAAAGAAGAAAAAAGAAAATAAAGCAATTTTGAGCACAGACTTTTGCATCAGTTTACCAAACATCCGTAGCAAATGTTGAGATCCATAGATATACGAGGGAGGTGGTGGTTGATCACTTGGTGGATAATTGTCTGGCATCAACTTCCAAGACAAAACCTAAACAGAAAACACGAAAAACGTTAGTTATGAAATCTTTATAGCACAATAAATAACTTAGCCTGTACAGAACTTCAAAATCAAAGAGGAAATAAGTAATACAAACAAAACCTTTTCTTACATAGCCCTACTCTGAGGTCCACAAAACCTTCAATCATTGAGTCTTGGACAGTAACATAAAAATCCGTTACCTCATTCAATTCATTGTTTCTTCTACCTTCAAAGCCAGTAAAAACCGCACTCCCCTCTTTGCTAGGAGTCAAAGTTATAGGCGAAGATGATCCACTATGGACAGGGGTCTCTTCAAAAGGGAAGGAAAAACATAACAAAATAAATCAGAAATAAAATTTATTTGTTTTATGGAACTATAAGCCATTACACATAATTAAGGTCTGCTGCTAAACTGTTTAAACGCTGGAATTCAATAAATGCTATATATAAGTAGGCTCATGGAAAAGCAG
Source organism: Cariama cristata (assembly GCF_000690535.1). Classification (NCBI taxonomy): domain Eukaryota; kingdom Metazoa; phylum Chordata; class Aves; order Cariamiformes; family Cariamidae; genus Cariama; species Cariama cristata. The sequence continues at coordinate 2,171 of NW_009618583.1, read as the reverse complement.
CTCCTTGAATTCTGTTGAGAAATACAGTACCAAAGTACTGAGAATATTGCTTTGTATTGCTCCCTTTGATATAAGGCCTCAGAGATTAGTAACTGATACAAAAAGTAATGAATTCCTACTTCAATCACGCAGCTCACAGTCCACACAGTATTAAAAAAAAAAAGAACAGGACTTAAGATCTCGTTAAGAGCAAAACCTACTTTTTTCCAGGTGTAAGAAGAGCTTTGGCATAGAAGCTGGGGTCTCAAGATGCCGTCGTTTAGGTTGTGGGGAAGCACTGCTTTCCGATAACCTGTCACAGTTAGAGCTATGGCGTGTAGAACGTCTCAACGATTGTAGAATTTCAGGTTCAGCTTTTCGTCTTTTTGGCGTGGCTGGCTCCCCTGTTGTAGGCTGGCTGTCAGTTGACTGAGGCGTTGGCGGATTCAACAGAGGAGGACTTGGGGAAAGCTCCTCCTGATTTCTAGGAAATAAAGGCAGCTTTACAGAAGTGAAGAGATCAAGGCTCTTCCCCTAAAAAAGATTCTTCCAGTTTCACAGATCTTGTTAAAATACTTAATCAGATTAGACAGTCTCCTCCCAATAACTATCAAAGTGATGAGGTCTTCTTTTAAATACTATTTTCCAGAAGTATATTTATTTTCAAATTTAAAAGTTACGGAACACAAATTTACATTTCAATGTAATTTTTTTCCCCATAAAGCTGCAGCATAACTCTGCACCAGTCAATACAAATGCCTTTTGAAGTCAACCAGATAGAAATTCAGAACCTGAATTCAGGCAAGCAATTCACAAAGTTCAGCATTTTATCAAGACAATTTTTAAGTCAAAGTCTGCAAGAAACCATCCTAATCTGAAAACATAACCACATTCTATTGCATTTTCCTCAGGAGATAAGCAGTATTAGACTTCTTATACCCCACTTACCTGTTAGTATTTGTTGAGTTTTCTTTGATGGGAAGAAAGAATTTTGATGAAGTCACCTTCTTAAATTGAGCTTGTTCGTAAGGATAGAGCAAAATTAATGGAAGTGTAAAGTCAAAGGTTATTCTCAGCCCATCCACCATCTCTTTACATAGCTCAACACTAGAGGATAAAAAAAAAAAGGGATTATGAATTTCAAAGTTGCATGTCAAAATTTTTCAGTGTGATTGTAGGAAATTCCCCTGTAATACAGATCATTAACATCTTAACTACAATATGCTGATTTCATCACTAAGTAACGATAAGTGATTAAAAGCATTCTTAAAGACACAGTAATTGCTGTTGGTAACTTCAGACAAATACAAATTTTAAAAGTCTGCTTAATAAACTCAAACAAAACGATACAATTATTCTGTTGTATTACCATTTACTGGATTAATAAAATCTGCTTGATAGTAAATAAAAGTTAGTCAGATGTTTTTGATGTAAGCATTATTTTGTTTGTCCAAGTTTACTATGCTCAAAAAAGAGGCACCTGCCAAAAAAAGTAAGTACTCAGTAAATTGAATCTCTGCCTAAAACAGATGTGCAGAATTTGATCTACAGCTGCTAAGATGCAGTTAAGGCTGTGCTTAAGATATATACAGTGAATCCACAAAACCAGATATATTTGCGTTGGAGATCAGTTTCCAATGGCCTGCTGCAGTAAGCAGAGCACTACATTTAGAGGCTACTAGGAATTTCACTTTTAGGCTTGTGTAAAAGACTGACAGTATTAGGTGGGGAGATGTGCTGTTATAAGCAGAACCAAGAAAAAGTGTGGCCTATCTGCAGCATCTCTCACCTCTATGAAAGTATACATCTCTCACATTTCAAGTGCATACATGTGTATGGTAACAGTAATTTGATTCTGCCAAAATGTCCCACATTAGAAATTCTGTACCTCCTATTACCATTCCATACCACCTGCTAAGAAGTACTGCTTTTTAAATTGGGTCAGGGGGGCCATCAGGTGCAGAAATTCTATCACGTCTGAGAAGGTCAATTAGCTTCCATGTTAAAGCAGTAAGGGCAACACAATAAAGTTGTCAGCTGAATCTGTCCTACTTAATGGATCACTGAAATTATACACATTTTTCCTTATTAAAGCACTGTCTTTATTGAGGAGGTCACTTAAACATACATCTTTAAAAAAATCACAATGTGCATACAATCTTCTGTTCACATTTCTGATCTCTCATCTAACT